>NC_057804.1:321876068-322093172 GCF_018294505.1 Triticum aestivum | reverse complement strand
GAGACCGTGCATGTGTATATATGCATGTGAGAGAAATAGTGTTTTCCAACTGAGATTAGTGAAAAGAGTGGTACATAGTAGTCAGAAAGAGAGAGAGAGAGAGAAACAGAGAGAGCATGTGCATGAGACACCCCGACACCCTGAGAGAGATTGTGAGAATGTGTGAAAGAGAAATGCCGATGCATATAAAGTGTGTTCACTTATGCGTTAGATAGAGAGATATATAACGTGTTTGTGAGAACGGGGCGAGGCATAGTGCATGTACATGTAAAAGGCGGTTATATGCATTAAATTAAAATATAAATGGCATTATTATTTTTGGATGAGATCATGAATTTTGCAAAATTGTGTATGGACGAAAATTGGTCTATCAGACACCCATACTCTATTGAATTCTAGCATGTGCATGTGTTTATTTCATATTATCGATCCATAGAGTGAGAGCGGTTTGAAATACAGGCAATGGATGCTTTTGCAATTCATATATAAACATTAATTAGTGCACTCCATGTTGTTAGTGTGAAGCACTTTATACATTTGTCACTTGCATGGATACATTCCAAATTGCTAGCTACGAAATAAAATACATGTCGAATTCAACATAAAGGGGGTTTCGAAGATTCAAATTCATAGGAAGTGCATTCATCTATTTGAACCCGAGATAATGGCATTTGTAAATCAGATGTAAAAGGGGGCATCAATCTTTGTTGTGAGTTTGAACATGCTATATATATTCATACGCATATCTAACTTTTTTTTGAAACCAAGGAGATTATACCTGGAACCATGCATGAACTGAGGTAAGTTGCATATTTTTTAATATATACTCGTGTACAATGTATATTAAAATGTACCCCCTCCATTCCAAAATAATCGTAGCTTTAGGATTTTCAAGAATAAAGATTTGTGAAGTTTGACAAATCCTGAAAGTTCAATTCAAGAGAACGGAAAACGTTAATGCTTCCGCTCCCAAATATTGAACAAAGCGCCAAATAGGCCTCTGGTCACCCGAAACCGCGCGAGACTAATGTTTTGGTGGTAGGAAGTTATTGTCCTGACTCTGGCCCGTGTAGCCTATCGGCCCGATGTCCAAAGGTCTAAACCGGGGTAGGTTTGTAACTTCACCAAGACGCCAGTCTCAACCGCCTCCGAGAAGCATTCATACGCCGTGGGCGCCTAAACACCCATGCGCTCGGCCGAAATCTATCCCGCCCACATTTGGGACACCTGACATGATTGTCCTACCCCCAACCCGCAATATGTCCGAAATTTTAGATGGGGTAAATTTTGTAACTTTCCCCAAATTTCAAACAAGCGCGTATCAAACCGAAACATTGTTCCCCATTAGTTCCCCGCCTCCCTCTGTTTCCCCATTCATACTCCGTGGGCGCGAAAACGCCCTCTCCACCAGCCGCGAAACCCCAGCCTCCTCCGTCCTCCACCCCATAGCGGCAAATCCACCGCTGCCCTCCTCCATCACGCCGGAGCCAGTACCCCGACGTCGTCGTCCAACGCAACCGCAACGCCCTCAAGGACTTAGTAGCTGAAGCCGAGGCAGAGCTGTCTCCACGATGCCGACGCCGACGTGCACCGTACCAGAACCACTCCGACCACGCCGTCCTGTGCCTCACTGCTGCGGTTCCACTATCGCAACCGTCCATCGTACCTGAGCTATTCCTGCTACACCGTCGTTCGCTGCCTCGGATCTGCTTCCCGACCGCTGACAGATGGCCACCGCACCACACTCAACAACTTGGCCATGGGTTCATCCAAGGCTGCACCGTCCTCCACAACTTCTGGTTTCCGGCGAACAACAAGATCGTCGGAAAAATGGATGGAGGACATAGCACTGCCAGCAGAAAGAGGTACTCCTCTTCCCTTATTTGTGCAAATCTTACGTCTCCGCTCACACAGTATTCATCCCACGAAAGAAACTAGTTGAGCGCTTCTTACTGCATCTTCTTCGTGATACTAAATGCACAAGGTTTCCTCCCTTTTACTATTTCACCTTTGCTAGAGGTCAGTAGCCCGCCTAGATTTAAATTCAGGGTCAGTCGGACCGCAATTAAAAGAAGCAGCACCCACTTAGGCGCGCGGAGCACCTAGTCCGCCTGTTCCTCGGGGAAGCGGCGCATCGGTGTCTATCATAGGGGTGTGGGGCGCAGGAGTTGCTTGCGCCCGATCTGGAGGTCGGCGGGGCTTGAATGGATGGCTGGGGGGGGGTGCCAAGCACGTTGGTGCGGTGAGGTCGAGGGGAGGGCGCAGGCAGGGGAGGAATACTGGGCTGGTGGTCACTGGCGTTTCGAGGAAGATCGTCAACACTGACTGGCTGGAGGTAGATGAAGGCGATCTGCCCGTTCTTTGTACATCGGATGATGCAAAAAAAAATGGACTGACCTATTTGCTTTCAGTCGACTGTTATTTTCATAGAATCCTGTAGTAATTGAGTGTGCCATGCATGTTGTAGAGCTATCATATGTCTCCTGTCATTTATTTCTCACCGACCTGCTATCTGCTACCTTTACACTGTACTAATTGTGCACACACTTCACCCATACTCACACTATTGTTTTTTATGCATGGGTATTTCAGACTCTGACGCAGTGTTGATGAATGCAGAAAAGAAAAGACAGAAGTCACTCCAGTGTAATTCGAAGATAAGCACTAAGGGTTTCAGCGCTCTAATGGGTGCAGTGTCAGCAGTTGGAGACAGTAAACGTAGCTCTGCAGTTGATGATCTCAATTGCCACACACAACCATCCCAGGTGCTTGCTCTAACTTCGCGCTGTCAAATGTGGTTCCATGTTGCATATGGTGTTTAGCTTGTATTGCTTCCAATTTGGTTAAATTGCATCTGCTTACTTTACACATTATACCTTTGATAATGACATGCCTTCCTGTTTTTGATACATACTACATATGTTTATTAACCATGTTCGTACATCAAACTAATGCTCTTTTGTATCCCTCGTCAATCACTTATGATGAGACAGTCACCCGGGTGGGTTACTGTGAGACGCCCTACTCGTTTAAAGAGTGCAGTGTCATCCTCCCCACATGATTCTCAAGAAACAGCAAGGCTAAATGAAGATAGTCAACATAGCTCTCTAGTTGATCACCGCAATTCCCCCACACCACCATCGCAGGTGCTTGCTCTTACTTGGCAGTGTGATATGTGGTTGCATGTTGCATATGGTGTCTACCTTGTAATGCTTCTAATTAGGGTAAATTGCATCTGCTTAGTTAACACATTATACCTGTGAATATGACATGCCTTCCTGTTTTTGGTACATACTATGTCTTTCTATTAACCATGTTCTTACATCAAACTACTTTTCTTGTGTATCCCTCATCAATGCTCCTAATTTGTTAAATTGCATCTCCTTAGCTTACACATTATACATGTGAATATGACACGCCTTCCTGTTTTTGGTACATACTACATCTGCCTATCACACCATGTTCTTACATCAAACTACTGTTCTTGTGTATCCTGCGTCTATCGCTTATGATGAGACAGTCACGCGCGTGGGTTAATATGAGACGCAATACTCTTATAAAGAATGCAATTTGATCCTCTCCACATGATTCTCAAGAAATAGCAAGCCTAAATGAAGATATTGAACGTTGCTCTGTACCTGAAGACAACACTTCCCCTACACCACCATCATATGTGCTTGCTCCAACTTCGCAGTGTGATATGTGGTTGCATGTTGCATACGGTGTCTAGCTTGTAATGCTTCTAATTAGGGTAAATTGCATCTGCTTAGTTTACACACTATACCTGTGAATATGACATGCCTTCCTATTTTTGGTACACACTACATCTATGTGTTAACCTTGTTCTTACATGAAACTACCTCTCTTCTGTATCCTACATCAATCACTTACGATGAGTCACCTTTATTCGTTGCATATTGCATATTATTTCTAGCCTATTGCCATGTATTGCTTCTAATTTGGTCAAATACATTTGTTAGGGCACCCTTTTAATTTGGCAGAGTGATATTGGTTTCATCTTTCATATGGTTTCTAGCTTGCATCGATTCTAACAAGTTCAAGCACCTTCTGCTTAGTTTACACTTTATACATCATACATGTCAATATGTCACGCCGTCCTGTTTTTCATACATATTCCATCCTCCTATCATGCGGCTGCCTTACATGAAAGTAGTGTTCGTCAGTATCATGCATCAATAAGTTCTGAAGAGCAAATTTTGTTCCTTTTTCTTGTGGGTTTGACTTGACAAGGCAAAATCAAGAAAGAGGAAGGAAAAGAGTAAGGAAGGCGATGATGGTGGTCCTCTGCAGCAACGTAAACGGAGCATCTGTACTGATTCTCCTTGTACTGATAGTGCATTACATAGTCCAAGTCTCCGCTCCCCTACTCCACCATCCAAGGTGCTTGCTCTAACTTGGTAGTGTGATATCTGGTTGCATGTTGCATATGGTGTCTAGCTCGTATTGCTCCTAATTAGTGTAAACTACATCTGCTTAGCTTACACATGATACATGTGAATATGACATGCTTTCCTGTTTTTGGTACATACTATATCTGTCTATCTTTCTAATTTGTTGAAGTGCCTTCTTCTTAGTTACCACATCATAGGTGTGAATATGTCAAGCCGTCCATTTTTTCGTACATATTCCATCCTCATATCATGACTTTGCCTTTCATCAGAGTAGTGTTCGTCAGTATCATGCATGAATGAGTTTTGAAGAGCGAATGGTATTCCTTTTTCTTGTCGGTATGACCTCACAATGCAAAATCAATAAAGCTGAAGGAAATTGGCAAGGCATTGGATGATGGTGGTCCTTCCGAGCAACTGAAACGGAGGTTCTCTACAGATTCTACTCCGCCATCCTCCGAACAAGATTCGCAAGACAACACAAGGCTAGACAGTCAACGCAGCTGTGTAGATGATGAGCACATCTCCCCTACTCCACCATCACAGGTGCTTGCTCTAACTTGGCACTATTATATGTGGTTGCATGTTGCGTATGATGTCTAGCTTGTATTGCTTCTAACTTTGTTGAATTGCATCTGCTTACTTTACACATAATGCCAGTGAATATGACATGTGTTCCTGTTTCTACATCAGACTACTATTCTTGCATATCCCGCATCAGTCACTTATGATAAGGCACCCTTAAGTCGCCACTGTGATATTGGTTGTGTCTTGTGTATGATTTCTAGCATATGCTACTTCTAATTTGTTGAAACGCCATACAGTTTGAACTTGGCAGAGTGATATTGGTTGCATCTTTCATATGGTGTCTAGCTTGCAGTGCTTCTAATTTGTTGAAATGCCTTCTGCTTAGTTACCACATCATAGGTGTGAATATGTCACACCATCCTGTTTTTCATACATATTCCATCCTCGCATCATGTGTTTGCCTTTCATCCGAGTAGTGTTCGTCAGTATCATGCATGAATGAGTTCTAAAGAGCGAATTTTGTTCCTTTTTCTTATCGGTTTGACTTCAGAATGAAAAATCATTACAGCTGAAGGAAATTAGTCCGGCAGTGGATGATGGTGGTCCTTCGGAGCAACTCAAACAGGGGGTCTCTACAGATTCTACTCCGCCATCCTCCCAACAAGATTCACAAGACAACACAAGGCTGGACAGTCAACGTAGCTGTGTAGATGATGAGCACATCTCCCCTACTCCACCATCACAGGTGCTTGCTCTAACTTGACACTATTATATGTGGTTGCATGTTGCGTATGATGTCTAGCTTGTATTGCTTCTAACCTGAATTGCATCTGCTTACTTTACACATAATGCCTGTGAATATGACACGTGTTCCTGTTTCTAGAACATATATGTACATGATGAGCACATCTCCCCTACTCCACCATCACAGGTGCTTGCTCTTACTTGGAACTGTTATACGTGGTTGCATTTTCCGTATGATGTCTAGTTTGTATTGCTTCTGATTATGTAGAATTGCATCTGCGTAGCTTACAACTTATACCTGCAACGATCACTTACCCATAAGACACATTTAACTTGCGACTGTGATGTAGGTTACATCTTGCATTGTCTTCTAGCTTGTACTGCTTCTAATTTCTTGAAATGGAACTTACGACGAGACACTTTTTACCTGATAGAGTGATATTGGTTGCAAGTATGGTGCCTAGCTTTCATTTTTCTAATTTTGTTGAAATGCCTTCCGTTTACTGTTTTTTCATACATATTCCATCCTCCTGTCGTACGTGTGAATATGAAATGCTGTCTTTTTTGTATATATTCCATCATCCTATCCTGCGCTTGCCTTACATCAAAGTAGTGTTCGTCTGTATCATGCATCAACCAGTTGTGCAGAGCTAATTTTATTCATCTTCTTGTGGTTTTGACTTCATAAGGCAATATCAGAAAATAGGAAGGAAAAGAGTAAGTTAGGGGATGTTGGTGGTACTCCGCACCGACGCAAACAAAGACTCTCTAGATTTTGCCACTGCTACTGCTAATGAAGTTGAAGTCCCAAGTCTACATGATGAGTTCATCTCCCGCACTCCACCATCGCAGGTGCTTGCTCTAAGTTGACAGTGTGATAATTGGTTTCATGTTGCATATGTTGTCTAGCCTGTATTTCTTCTATTTTGATTAAATTGCACCTGCTGAGTTTATACATTATACATGTGCATATGACATGGCTTTCTATGTCTAGAATACACTGCATCTATCTATCATACCATGTTCTTACATCAAAGTACTGCTATTGTGTATCCCGCATCAGTAACTCATGATTGGACGCTTTTAACATGGCAGTTTGATAGTGGTTGCATCTTGCATTGATTTCAATGTAGTACTGCTTCTAATTTTTCGAATTGCCACTTATGACAAGACACTTTTAACTTGGCAGAGTAATATTGGTTGCATCTTTCATATGGAGTCTAGCTTGCATTACTTCTATTTTCTTGAAAATCCTTCTGCTTAGTTTGCACATCGTAGCTGTGAATATGTCATGCCGTCCTGTTTTTCTTACATATTCCATCCTCATACGGTTGTCTTACATCAAAGTATTGCTTGTCTGTATCATGCATCAATGAGTTCTGAAGAGTGATTTTATTCTTTTGTGTTGTGGGTACAACTTGACATGGCAAAGTCAAAAAAGAGCAAGGAAAATAATATAGTAGGGAGTGCTGTTACTCGTCGGGTGAAACGGAAAAGGTTCTGCCGTCGAGATTCTGCTGGTACTTATAGTGCAGTAGAAGGTCCAAGTCCACCTGCTAAATCTACAAACACAGTATCACCTGCTCCACCAGCTGTAGCATCCGCTTCAACTGTACCAGCATCTCAACCAGTTACTCGTTCGTTTGCTCCGGAACTGGCTAGTTCCCAAGCTGCCTTCACACCTAACACTACTTCCGAAGCACTGCTGACACAACAAGACTTGGCAAGATAAGATGAACCTCATGAGCATCAACACCAAGACGGTACCTGACCGAGTCAAGTTGCAGTTGCATGCTCCTTTATATGTACTCTCACAGTTTGATGTACACTAACACTTTCCATATTCGTTGTTGAACTAGCACCACGGCGCAAGCGGAAACAGATATCAGGGATAATGCTTGATAGATTAACAAAATCTAAAGGAGGAAGAATGGAGATCCATTTTGAGGCAGGTTTAAAAAGGCCACGTGATGCTACAGAGTTAGCCAAGTTAGTATCAGAGGCAGCCGTTGCCGTTAGGTGTCATGCGCGTATTCTCCCAACGTGGATCCAGAACAGGAATGAGAAAGACAATACCCAGTTTAGCACCTTCCTTGACCATTTATCCGTAAGTAATGTTATTCATCGCAATTAGTAATATTGTCTTGCTCTGTCCCATACTTTCTAGCTTCCTCCTAATAAGACTCACATTCTTTTTTCAACAGATGAGGTTCAAGTTGGATCCGAAAGATGATGCAACTAAACAAGCATGCACTCATGTTTTTCAATCTGCTCTGCGACAGTATCGGTACCACCTTAGAAAATCTCACTTTGAAGGCAAGGCTAACAATGAAATCGCCCAAACATCTCCAGTGGAATATATTACAGATGAAGACTGGACAACACTCGTTAAACACTGGTCTGATCCAAAGTATCAGGCATGCTATATGTATTTGATCAGACCACATATTGAACTTGCATTTATGTATGTGTGCCTTACAAGTGTATCTTCTTCTAGGATAACTGTCTGAAGAACAAAACCAACCGTTCTAAAGTGAAATTCCAACAGACAACAGGATCTCGTAGCTATATTGCACACTGCGAGGCTCTTGTAAATAGCTGCTACTTCCTTCTTTTTTTGTGCCATATTATCGTATATATATTGACTTGTTCCAAATACAGAGGAAAGCCCGTGCGGACCAAAAAGAACCTGAACCGAATGCAGTGCAAATCTTCAAGGATTGCCACACCAGCAAGATGAAGGGCATGAGCACACCAGTTCAAGCCACTGTTGTAAGTCCTTACTCCTCCTGCCTTGAACTGATTGGTACTGTGATGTGTTCATTTAACTACTTGGTTTGCAGCCAATGTCAGTTACTCTGTTCACTTTTATACACAGTTGTCTTAATGTATCATTTCACCTTACATGGTTTAAAAGAGATGAAGGATATTCTTTTGGTCTTGATCTGTAATCTAGTTGTTATGTTCACGTGCGCACACAATGATAAAATAGCCTGTTTGTTTTATATCTGTTTGCCCATGATATGAATGCTGTCATACTATGTTCATCCTACTTTAAACCATGTCTCTTTATCCTTAGATGTCAACGAATGTGAGGAAATAGACAATACAGTAGGCATGCTACATGGACATATGTTCCGAAAGTGATTTTATTATGTAGTTGGCACTACAATACATGCTAATGTATTACAGTATTTCACCAAAATAAGTTATGTATAAACGTTTAACCTACTTTGTTTGTTTTTGTCTCATTAGTAACTTATCTGGCACACTAATTTACAAGTTCAAACTTTCAGTAAGCTATGGAACAAATGATTGAACAACCACAACCACCTGAAGGTGACGAGGCTACTACATGCACAATGTCACCTCTTGCTACAGTGCGTCAGTATCTCTCCACTAACAGTGCAAAAAGCACCTTCCTGCGTAATTCTGGGTTGGTTGTCAAGGTAACCTCGTCCAAATCGCCTACTGAACAAAATCTTCCTGCTAGACAGAGTGATATATCTCTGCTCCAGACACAAGCCCAATCCCTAATGGACGTTGTTTCGGAAACAAGAATAGTGGTTGAGAAATGTCGTCAAGATATGAATGGTTTTGAAACCAGACTATCAGACATTCGCTTCGTTGTTGAAGAGCAATGACAGAAAAAAAGGTGGAGATCATGCTGCTCCATCAGATTCTACAGCCTGAAACATTAGCACTCAGGTCAAATGATCTGTGCTTCTATACATCTGATGGTTCTTTTATCTGGAAGGACTGTAAAATTTATGCCAATAGGCCTTTTGTTGTATGATTGGAATTTATTTTGTTGTCATACAACATTTATGATGTTGCCATAGGCTGTAGTAATTATGATGCTATTTTTGTATAGTGTATATTTATTTTAGTAATGTATTCGGCTGAAAGCTTCGTAGGAGCCCAACATGCCAACATTCGTCGGGCCCATTCCAATTGGGCTAAAAATGATTACGGGCCGAAATTGGCATGTAGCCCACTAAAAATATCTGGGCTTAAATTAGCATAAGCTTTCAATTTTTTCTGGTAGGCCTGTGCCCATAGTGGGCCTTTAACATGCCTAAACATAATTTGGGCCCTCAGTAAAAATAGGCCGTTTACAGGTGTAAATATCTTGAGCCCATAAAAAACATGGGCCTTTAATAGACCGAAAGTGAGATTGGGCCCTGATTGTGCCAAATAACCCACTGGACTTAGCAGGCCGAAATGGTGGCCCATTTATGATGCGGATACTTGACAGGCCGAAATTCGGACGGGCCATAAATGCGCCGACCTAATACACGAGCCTTTAACAGGCCGGAACTTCGGTCGGGCTAGATTATCATCATTTTTATATGGGCCGTTAATGGGCCCGATATGACGTTGGGCCACATATGGCCCATGGTTTACGTCCGGCGTTAACATGCCGAAAATGACAACATGCCAAAAGTGGCCCAAATCTATAGTGGGCGTCTAACAGGCCGAATGACAGACATGGCCGAATATGACCCAAATCCTTCACGGTCTTTTATGGGCCGAAAGTTTTGATGGCCTGTAAATGGACCCAAATGAAGCCGGGCCTTTAACTGGCCGGAAATACACCGGGCCGTAATTCGGCCCAATTACTTAGCGGACTGTTAACGGGCCAGAAGTGACCATGGGCCGCATTGATAACAAGTTTAGACGAGGCCGTTGACGTGCCGTTTTGACAGAGAATGTTGGGCCTTTAGCTGGGCCGGCCCATTATGGTCTGCAGAATCTTGTGGGCCTTTAGCTGGGCTGGCCCATTGTGGTCCGCAAAATCTTGTGGGCCTTTAGCTAGGCTGGCCCATTATGGTACGCTAAATTTTGTGGGCCTTTAGCTGGGCCGACCCATTATGGTCCGCTAAATCTTATGGGCCTTCGGCTGGGCCGACCCATTTAAACTTTATGGGCCACTTTTGGGCCGGTCCACGTGTCAACATATCATAGGCCCATCTCGGCCATTGGATGAGTGACACCTGTGCCAACGCGGAGCTGACACGTGGATCCGTCAGCCAATGAGAATTTTACACGTGGAAAATCGGCATTGGTCGTGGCTGTTAACGGGTTAGCGGATCCAAAATTCGACCCGATAGCTTAACGGCGTTCCGTTACGGTGGATGCCACGTGTCGGTCACCCTTGACGAAAGCACTTCTATGACGCGCGATTTATCGTTATGGAAGTGGACACTTCCATGATGATAATTTTGGTAATGTCATGGAACACTTCTACGACAGCACAAGTATGACTATCTTGATTCTGTCATAAATTTGTCATGGATGTACATGCATGACAAAAAACGCAACCTACTGTGACAAACACGTATCATCACGGAAGTGTATTTTTTTGTAGTGAGAGGAGATGACGGCTGCCCTCCGGGACCTCACCCAAGCGGTCGCGGGCATCCCCACCTTCCTCGCTAGCCCCTACAGGCCACAACTAGTGGGGCCCTTCGCCACCGTGTCGCCGCCGCTGCAGTTGCGGTCATGGCAGCCGCACCCCTCGGCAACCCCCTTCGCTCCCGTCGCACAACATTCGCCGTGGAAGCCGCCGCCCTCGGCGCCTCCACCATACAGCCGCAGCAACAACCCCATGTCGCGCCCACTATAGCACTGCCGCACCAGCAGTTGCAGCTGCCTGATGTCTACTACACAACCTTCTTCTTGTAGACGTTGTTGGGCCTCCAAGTGCAAAGGTTTGTAGGACAGTAGCAAATTTCCCTCAAGTGGATGACCTAAGGTTTATCAATCTGTGGGAGGCGTAGGATGAAGATGGTCTCTCTCAAACAACCCTGCAACCAAATAACAAAGAGTCTCTTGTGTCTCCAACACACCCAATACAATGGTAAATTGTATAGGTGCACTAGTTCAGCGAAGAGATGGTGATACAAGTGCAATATGGATGGTAGATATAGGTTTTTGTAATATGAAATTATAAAAACAGCAAGGTAACTAATGATAAAAGTGAGCGTAAACGGTATTGCAATGCTTCGAAACAAGGCCTAGGGTTCATACTTTCACTAGTGCAAGTTCTCTCAACAATAATAACATAATTGTATCATATAACTATCCCTCAACATGCAACAAAGAGTCACTCCAAAGTCACTAATAGTGGAGAACAAATGAAGAGATTATTGTAGGGTATGAAACCACCTCAAAGTTATCCTTTCTAATCGATCTATTCAAGAGTCCATAGTAAAATAACACGAAGCTATTCTTTCCGTTCGATCTATCATAGAGTTCGTACTAGAATAACACCTTAAGACACAAATCAACCAAAACCCTAATGTCACCAAGATACTCCAATGTCACCTCAAGTATCCGTGGGCATGATTATACGATATGCATCACACAATCTCAGATTCATCTATTCAACCAACACAAAGAACTTCAAAGAGTGTCCCAAAGTTTCTACCTGAGAGTCACTGAACCCGCAAGTTGATCACCGAAATGTACATCAAGTAGATCACGTGATATCCCATTGTCACCACAGATAAGCACATGCAAGACATACATCAAGTGTTCTCAAATCCTTAAAGACTCAATCCGATAAGATAACTTCAAAGGGAAAACTCAATCCATTACAAGGGAGTAGATGGGGAGAAACATCATAAGATCCAACTATAATAGCAAAGCTCGCGATACATCAAGATCGTGCCAAATCAAGAACACGAGAGAGAGAGAGAGAGAGAGAGAGAGAGAGATCAAACACATAGCTACTGGTACATACCCTCAGCCCCAGGGGTGAACTACTCCCTCCTCATCATGGAGAGCACCGGGATGATGAAGATGGCCATCGGTGAGGGATCCCCCGTCCAGCAGGAGGTCGAAACATGGTCCCGGTTGGTTTTTGGTGGCTACAAAGGCTTGCAACGGCGGAACTCCCGATCTATGGTGCTCCTAGATGTTTTCCTGG
This sequence comes from Triticum aestivum, assembly GCF_018294505.1. Lineage (NCBI taxonomy): Eukaryota > Viridiplantae > Streptophyta > Magnoliopsida > Poales > Poaceae > Triticum > Triticum aestivum. Next base: position 322,080,557 of record NC_057804.1, on the reverse strand, counting down.
TATACGTGTATATATAGGCGAAAGAAGTCGGTCAGGGGAGCCACGAGGGGCCCATGAGGGTGGAGGGCGCGCCCAGGGTGGTAGGGCGCGCCCTGGACCCTCGTGGCCACCTCGCTGCTTCCCTGACGTCCACTCCAGGTCTCCTGGATTGCGTTTGTTCCAAAAACGATTCTCCCGAAGGTTTCATTCCCTTTGGACTTCGTTTGATATTCTTTTTCTGCGAAACACTGAAATAGGCAAAAAAAGCATTTTGCACTAGGCCTCCAGTTAATAGGTTAGTCCTAAAAATAATATAAAAGTGTATAGTAAAGCCCATTAAACATCCAAAACAGATAATATAATAGCATGGAACAATCAAAAATCATAGATACGTTGGAGACGTATCAAGCATCCCCAAGCTTAATTCCTGCTCGTCCTCGAGTAGGTAAATGATGAAAACAAATTTTTTGATGTGGAATGCTACCTAACATAATTATCAATGTAATTTTATTTATTGTGGCATGAATGTTCAGATCCAAAAGATTCAAGATAAAAGTTTAATATTGACATAAAAATAGTAATACTTCAAGCATACTAAAAAAGTAATCATGTCTTATCAAAATAACATAGCCAAAGAAAGCTTATCCCTACAAAATCATATAGTTTGGCCAAGCCTCATTTTCGTCACACAAAATGCTCCCATCATGCACAACCCCGGTTTCAGCCAAGCAATGGTTCATACTTTTTAACGCGCTTCAACCTTTTCAACCCTCACGCAATACATGAGCGTAAGCCATGGATATAGCACTATGGGTGGAGTAGAGTATGATGATAGGGATTATGTGAGAAGACAAAAAAGGAGAAAGTCTCATATTGACGCGGCTAATCAACGAGCTATGGAGATGCCCATCAATTGATGTCAATACGAGGAGTAGGGATTGCCATGCAATGGATGCACTAGAGCTATAAATGTATGAAAGCTCATCAAAAGAAACTAAGTGGGTGTGCATCCAACTTGCTTGCTCACGAAGACCTAGGGCATTTTGAGGAAGCCCATCATTGGAACATACAAGCCAAGTTCTATAATGAAAATTCCCACTAGTATATGAAAGTGACAACATAAGAGACTCTCTATCATGAAGATCATGGTGTTACTTTGAAGCACAAGTGTGGGAAAAGGATAGTAACATTGTCCCTTCTCTCTTTTTCTCTCATTTTTTATTTTGGTGGGCTTCTTTGGCCACTTTTTTTTATTTGGGCTTCTTTGGCCTCTTTTATTTTTCATAAAGTCTGGAGTCTCATCCTGACTTGTGGGGGTATCATAATCTCCATCATCCTTTCCTCACTTGGGACAATGCTTTAATAATGAAGATCATCACACTTCTATTTATTTACAACTCAAGAATTACAACTCAATACTTGGGAAAAAATATGACTCTATGTGAATGCCTCCGACGGTGTAACGGGATATGCAATGAATCAAAAGTGACATGTATTAAAGAATTATGAAAGGTGTCTTTGCCACAAATAGGATGTCAACTACATGATCATGCAAAGCAATATGACAATGATGGAGTGTGTCATAATAAACGGAACGGTGGAAAGTTGCATGGCAATATATCTCGGAATGGCTATGGAAATGCCATAATAGGTAGGTATGGTGGCTGTTTTGAGGAAGATATAAGGAGGTTTATGTGTGATAGAGCGTATCGTATCATGGGGTTTGGATGCACCGGCGAAGTTTGCACCAACTCTCAAGGTGAGAAAGAGGCAATGCACGGTACCATAGAGGCTAGCAAATTGCGGAAGGGTAAGAGTGCGTATAATCCATGGAATCACATTAGTCATAAAGAACTCATATACTTATTGCAAAAGTTTATTAGCCCTCGAAGAAAAGTACTACTATGCATGCTCCTAGGGGAAGGGTTGGTAGGAGTTAACCATCGCGCGATCCCGACCTCCACTCATAAGGAAGGTAATCAAAGAACGCCCCATGCTTCAAATTTGTCACACAACGTTAACCATACGTGCATGCTACCGGACTTGCCAACTTTAACAGAAGTATTTCTCAATTTCATAATTACCCAACTAGCATGACTCTAACATTACCACCTTTATATCTCAAAAAAATCATAAAGAATCAAACTTCTCATAGTATTCAATGCACTTTATATGAAAGTTTTTATTATATCCCTCTTGGATGCCCATAATATTAGGACTGAATTCATAACCTAAGCAAATTACCATGTTGTTCTAAAACTCTCAAAATAATATAAGTGAAGCATGAGAGTTCATCTATTTCTTCAAAATAAAATCACCACCATACTCTAAAAAGATATAAGTGAAGCACTAGAGCAAATGACAAACTACCCCGAAAGATACAAGTGAAGATCAATGAGTAGTCGAATAATTATGAAACTATGTGAAGACTCTCTAACATTTAAGAATTTCTGATCTTGGGATATTATTCAAACAGCAAGTAAAACAAAATAAAACAAAACGACGCTCCAAGCAAAACACATATCATGTGGTGAATAAAAAGATAGCTCCAAGTAAAGTTACCGATGAACGAAGACGAAAGAGGGGATGCCTTCCAGGGCATCCCCAAGCTTAGGGCTCTTGGTTGTCCTTGAATATTAACTTGGGTTCCTTGGGCATCCCCAAGCTTAGGCTCTTGCCACTCCTTATTCCATAGTCCATCAAATCTTTACCCAAAACTTGAAAACTTCACAACACAAAACGTAACAGAAAACTCATAAGATCCGTTAGTATAAGAAAATAAATCACCACTTAGGTACTGTTATGAACTCATTATAAATTCATATTGGTGTAATATCTACTGTATTCCAACTTCTCTATGGTTCATACCCTCCGATATTACTCATAAATTCATCAAAATAAGCAAACAACACATAGAAAACAGAATCTGTCAAAAGCAGAACAGTCTGTAGTAATCTGTATCATTCGAATACTTCTGTAACTCCAAATTTTTTGAAATAAATTGGTGGACGTGAGGAATTTGTCTATTAATCATCTGCAAAAACAATCAACCTGAAATCACTCTCCAGTAAAAAATGGCAGCTAATCTCGTGAGCGCGAAAGTTTCTGTTTTTTTACAGCAAGATCGCATAGGCTTCACCCAAGTCTTCCCAAAGGTTCTACTTGGCAGAAACACTAACTAAAACATAAAACCACATCTAAATAGCAAGATCGCATAGACTTCACCCAAGTCATCGATGAAGAGCACTTCACCGTCACCTGCGTCGGCATTGACTTGGGCTGCTTCGACTTCATCCTCGGTGTCGACTTCTTGCAGACTCTAGGTCCCATTCTCTGGGACTTCGATGCCATGACAATGATCTTCTAGTGCCTGGGTCGCCGCATTTGGTAGGAGGGCGTTGGTGGCACCTCCCGGCAGCCCCTCAGCCCTAGTTGATGGCGGCTGCCGTTGACGCTGAGCATCCCCTATTGGCTAGCCTGTTGCAGCAACACATCGACCTCTTCAACGAGCCGTAGGGCCTTCCACCAGTTTGGCCCTACGACCACCGCATCCACCTGCTACCGGACATCACTCCCGTTGTTGTGCGGCCTACCACTATCCCCTACTGCAGAAGGATGAGTTGGAGCGGCAGTGCACGGTCATGCTTGCCCTGGGCATCATCCGGATCTCGACCTCGCCATTCTCGGTGCCGGTTTTCCTCGTCCGCAAGGAGGACGACAAATGGCGCTTCTGCATCGACTATCATGCTCTTAACGCCAAGACACCCAAGGACAAGTTTCCCATTTTGGCCGCAGACAAGCTACATAGGGCAGCTTCTTCACCAAGCTCGACCCACGTTCGGGATATCACCAGGTGCGTATGCACTCGGATGATGTCACAAAGACGGCCTTCCGCACTCATCAAGACCACTTTGAGTTCTTGGTGATGCCCTTTGGCCTATCCAATGCAACGGTGACCTTCCAGGATTTGATGAACGATGTCCTCCACCCCTACTTGTGCCAGTTTGTGCTTGTTTTCTTTGATGACATTCTTAACTACAGTTCATCCTGGCGGAGCATCTACAACACGTGGCCATTGTCTTCAACGAGCTTCGGGTGCACCATCTGCACCTCAAGCGCTCGAAGTGCTCGTTCGACACGACATTGATCGCCTACCTCGGCCACGTCATCTCGGTGGAGGGCGTCGCTATGGATGCCAAAAGGGTGGCGGTTGTCGCGGCGTGGCCAACGCTGCACTCACCACGGGCCCTCCGCAGTTTCCTCGGCCTCGTGGGCTACTACCGGAAGTTCATCCGGGAGTTTGGCCTCATCGGGCTCCCCTCACGCACCTGCTCCACCGAGATGCCTTCTCTTGGGATACTGAGGCGACCGAGGCATTCGCGGCCCTCAAGCAGGCGCTCATGACGGGGCTGGTCCTCTAGATGCCGGACTTCGACAAGCTCTTCGTGGTGGACTGTGATGCCTCGGGCGTGGGGTTTGGTGTCGTCCTACATCAGGGTGACGGGCCACTCGCGTTCTTCAACACGCCCTTTGCAGCATGCCACCACAAGCCCGCGGCCTACGAGCGGGAGCTCATTGGCTTGGTGTAGGCGGTGCACCACTAGAGGCCACATTTGTGGGGGCGACCGTTCCGTATTCACACGGATCACTACAGCCTCAAGTTCTTGTTGGACCAGCGCCTCTCCACCGTGCCGCAACATCAGTGGATTAGCAAGCTTTTTTGCTTCAACTTCACCATCGAGTACCGTTCGGGCCGCCTCAACACCGTGGCCGATGCACTGTCTTGCTGCGAAGGCGACCACGACACCGACACAAATGGGCCCGCGGGCGCGGCCCTCTGCATCCGCTCCGGGCCCTCCTTCGCCCTCATCGACGACATCCGTCGGGCCACTGCGAACGCTCCAGACGTGCAACTCCTTCAGCAGCGCCTCGATGCCGGCGACCTGGAGGAGCCGTGGCACATGGCCGATGGCCTACTCCTGCACAGGCGCCGACTCTTCATTCCGGATCATGGTGACCTCCATCACCATGCCCTACTACTGGCCCACTTGACCAGTCATGAGGGCGTGCAGAAGACCCTCCACCGTCTCTTGGAAGATTTCTACATCCCCGGCGACCGGGCGCTAGTGCGAGACTGGGTGCGGTCTTGCGTCACATGCCAGCACAACAAAACGGAGACACTGCGGCCAGCGGGACTACTACAACCCCTTGAGGTACCCTCTCAGGTCTGAGCCGACATCTCCATGGACTTCATCGAGGGCCTTCCCAAGGTAGGCAGCAAGTTCGTCATCCTCATGGTGGTCGACCGTTTCTCCAAGTATGCACAATACACCATGCTCGGCCAACCCTACACCGCCGCCTCCATGGGGCGTGCCTTCTTCGATGGCATCGTCCGCCTTCACGGGTTCCCCTCTTCGATCATAAGCGACCATGACTCGATGTTCATTGGTCATGTCTGGCGGGATCTCTTTCAGATGGCGGGCGTGAAACTGCGCCTGAGTACGGCATTCCACCCGAGACAGATGGCCAATCTGAGGTGGTCAACAAGGTGATTGCTATGTATTTGCACTGTGTTACAGGTGATCGTCCCCAGGCTTGGGTGTCCTGGCTCGCATGGGCGGAGTACTGCTACAACACCTCCTACCAGTCTGCCTTGCGCGCCACACCTTTTGAGGTGGTCTATGGCCGTCCTCCATCGCCCATCTTACCGATTGACCCTGGGGCGACCCACACGGAGGTGGCTGGCGACCTTCTCCACGGCAGGGACAAGATCCTTGCCGAGGTGCGCCAGCATCTTCTCCAGGCCCAGCAGCTATCCAGGAAGTACTACGACGACCACCACTGCAAGGTGGAGTTTGGGGTGGGCGACTAGGTGTGGTTGCGGCTCCTTCACCGCTCTACACAGTCGTTGGATCCGCACGCTAAGCGCAAGCTGGGCCCTTGCTACGCGGGCCCATTTTTCGTGTGGAATGCATCGGCAAGGTCGCCTACCGCCTTCAACTTCCGCCCGGCACGCGCATCTACGACGCCTTCCATGTGGGCTTGCTCAAGCCTTTCCGCGGTGATCCACCCGCGGCTGCGCTGACGCTTCCTCCAACCTCCGATGGACGTCTTTTTTAGGTCCCAGCAAAGGTGTTGAAGGCCCAACAGTGCCCCAGCATGTGGCATTTGATGATCCAATGGCAAGGCTTCCGGAGGAGGACGCCACTTGGGAGCAGCTCCAGGAGTTCCGCCAGCATTTTCCAGACTTCCAGCTCGAGGACGAGCTATTTGCATAGGCGGGGAGAGATGTTATGACCGGTGTCTCGTATAGCCGGCGGAGGCCTAGTGCCACGTCTAGTTAGGGGCTTAGCCCAACTTATCTTTATTTTTATTAGCACTTCAAGGATTATATAAACACTTGTAAGGCCACCTTTTGGAATTAAGCAATAAGTCATAACTATTGCCCGACTCCCTTAGGAGTCAGAATCCTAGAACCCTAGCCACCCCTGCCTCCGCCTCCTATCATTGCGCGGCCACGGTGTCGATGCGCCGTCGCCCGTGCCGAGGCCCTCGGCATCCTCCCTTCCATCCCTACAACCTAAGGGCTAGACCTGGTAGGATCCTAGCTCCTATCAAACACTACTGAGAGTAGATTGTTTTGAGTAGATGCAACCAAACTATGTATGACATGGTGAGATCAAAGATGAGATTAATTATTTTAGGAATATACTTTTAAAGTGATGCTTTGGAGACTGTGGCTTTTACACAAAAGGAGTGCCATCAAATTTATTGAAATAAGTGCTACTTTGTAAGTTATCCCAAATTCCTGTATCACTACGCCGAGGCGAAGTGTTGCCACAGAGTGCAGAAGTTTTGAAGAATATCTTTTCTAAAAAAGAGTGAGTGGGGGACAGTGCAACTCGACAAGATTGCGGAATCTTCATAATCAGCTCAAAGAAAACAAACACTAGAAGTAATTCTACAATTTCTTACCGCGACTGATACAAAAGCTTCTACATGAGATATAGAGACTATGATCGAACTTGCAGCTAAACTATATAGGTTGGGAAAATTCATGCAGACCTTTGTGGTATGCAGACGAAATATTGTTGGGCAAACAATGAACCTATAAATCATAGAGAAGCGTTGATGGGCCCTGACTCCAAAAAATGGCTATATGCCAACATAATCCGAGATGGTATCCATTCACATAATTCAAGCTTAGAACTTGATAAACCCTTCAAAAGACTTAGAGTCTAAAGAATAGTAATGGATCTATAAACTGACAAAGGTAAAATGTTTTATAATACTTGACTTGTTACAAATAGTTTATGACAAGATCAAAGAATTGACTATGACGAGATTGTCTCATCATAGTAATACTTAAAGTTAGTTCGGGTTAAACTAGCAATTATTAAATATTCCAATTATGAAATAAAATAGATGGATGTCAAAATGATACCCATGAGATGGAAATAGAACCAAGGTTGTATGTTTGATACGATCCAAGGTAATTTTGTTGATCCATAGGATGCTAGTAAGTATGCAAACTTCAAGAGGTCCTATAATGATCTGAAGCAAGCAGAATGGAGTTGAAATCTTCGCACTGATGAAATGGTCAAATAAATTGATTTCATCGAGTAAAGAGAAGATGCTTGTATTTACAGGAAAGTAAGTGGGAGCATGATAATATTTCTAAACACTATATGTACATGACATATTGTTGATTGGAAGATATGTAAATTTCTTGACACAGATTAAGACTTTACTAAAACTAGTTTTTCAGTAAAATACTTTGGCAATGAATAGTCTTGGTATTAGACATAATGACCTATGGAGATAATATTGTCTAATCGGACTTAGCTAAGATACATATTGACAGAATACAAAAGCAGCTTAGTATGTAAAATGTCAAGAAGAGTTTCGATGTCTACTACACAACCTTCTTCTTGTAGACGTTGTTGGGCCTCCAAGTGTAGAGGTTTGTAGGATAGTAGCAAATTTCCCTCAAGTGGATCACCTAAGGTTTATCAATCTGTGGGACAACCCTGCAACCAAATAACAAAGAGTCTCTTGTGTCCCCAACACACCCAATACAATGGTAAATTGTATAGGTGCACTAGTTCAGCGAAGAGATGGTGATACAAGTGCAATATGGATGGTAGATATGGGTATTTGTAATCTGAAAATATAAAAACAGCATGGTAGCAAGCAGTAAAAGTGAGTGAAAACAGAATTGCAATGCTTCGAAACAAGGCCTAGGGTTCATACTTTCACTAGTGCAAGTTCTCTCAACAACAATAACATAATTGGATCATATAACTATCCCTCAATATGCAACAAAGAGTCACTCCAAAGTCACTCATAACAGAGAACAAACGAAGAGATTATTGTAGGGTACGAAACCACCTCAAAGTTATTCTTTCCGATCAATCCATTGGGCTATTCCTATAAGTGTCACAAACAACCCTAGAGTTCGTAGTAAAGTAACACCTTAAGACACACATCAACCAAAACCCTAATGTCACCTAGATACTCCAGTGTCACCACGAGTATCCGCGGGTATGATTATACGATATGCATCACACAATCTCAGACTCATCTATTCAAACCAACACAAAGAACTTCAAAGAGTGCCCCAAAGTTTCTACCGGAGAGTCAAGACAAAAACGTGTGCCAACCCCTATGCATAGATTCGCAAGGTCACGGAACCCGAAAGTTGATCACCAAAACATACATCAAGTGGATCAATAGAATACCCCATTGTCACCACGGGTATCCCACACAAGACATACATCAAGTGTTCTCAAATCCTTAGACTCAATCCAATAAGATAACTTCAAAGGGAAAACTCAATCCATTACAAGAAGATAGAGGGGCAGAAACATCATAAGATCCAACTATAATAGCAAAGCTCGTGGTACATCAAGATCGTGCCATATTAAGAACACGAGAGAGAGAGAGAGAGATCAAAGACATAGCTACTGGTACATACCCTCAGCCCCGAGGGTGAACTACTCCCTCCTCATCATGGAGAGCGCCGGGATGATGAAGATGGCCACCGGTGATGGATCCCCCCTCCGGCAGGGTGCCGGAACAGGGTTCCGATTGGTTTTTGGTGGCTATAGAGGCTTGCGGTGGCGGAACTCCCGATCTAGGTTTCTTTCTGGGGGTTTCTGTATTTATAGGAATTTTTGGCATCAGTGTCACGTCAAGGGGGTCTCTAAGTCATCCACGAGATAGGGGGGCGCGCCTAGGGGGGTAGGGCGCGCGCTCCACCCTCGTGGATGGCTCGGGACTCTTGAGGCCCAACTCTTTTACTTCGGGGGCTTCTTTTGGTCCATAAAAAATCATCAAAAATTGGCACGTCAATTGGACCCCGTTTGGTATTCCTTTTCTGTAGAACTCAAAAACAAGGAAAAAACTGAAACTGGCATTGGGCTCTAGGTTAATAGGTTAGTCCCAAAAAATCATATAAAATAGCATATAAATGCATATAAAACATCCAAGATGGATAATATAATAGCATGAATACCTCATAAATTATAGATATGTTGGAGACGTATCAAGTTTCTTATCAATGTCACATGGCAGGAGTCGGTATCCTGAAATACTGATGAGCGAGATATGATTTCAACTATACTTGTATTCCATGTATGTAAACAATCAGATATTTCCAATACTCCAAGTTAGTTGTAAGTAAAAGTTACTAGTATGGTCAAATTGTTGATCATAGGAGAACAATGAAAAATGCGTTAAGGATTAACGACATGTTTCTCGTACACGGAGAAAATGAAGAGATCGTTGTAAGGAGTTACATCAATGAAGGCTCATTGTAACTAGTATATCGATAAAATCTTCATCTGTGCTCCAAGTGATTTTTCAATTCCAAAATAAAAGTGATTTATGGTGGCATAGTAAGTTGGAATTGGTCCAAAAAGTTACTGTGGTGAATTCCATAACAGAAGGCTAAGTATATTATTGCTTTAGAAACAAAAATGAAGGGTGATGAATCGGAAGTTCATTCATGAGCTTGGTATGGTTTCTAGATGATTGTATCATTGGAACACTATTCTTAATAGTGGTTCCATAACTCAGTCTAATGAATCAATGGTTCTACAAGTGATTCAATATATATACAAATCCGGTTTCACACAAATTATGAATTCGTATGAAAGCATGATAGATGCATAGAAATGCAATTGATACACACGGATCTGAAGTTTTCAGATTCGATAGACGAAGTCTATACCACAAGCAAATCATGGACTGCCACCAGAATGCCATTGGTGTAGAAGTTAAAAGTGCTAACGAGATTATTGACACTAGTGCAAGTGGGAGACTGTTAGAAATATGCCCTAGAGGCAATAATATTGTATTATTTTATTTCCCTATTCATATTTAAGAGTTTATATTTCATGCTATAACTGTTATGTTCCTGAAATGTGCGATTCAGTGGAAAAGTCATATGCACATGTGGAATGATAAACAGTAACAATATGTTCCCAGTCTCGCCTCTAAGACTAGCTGAAGTGTTGATGGTGATCACGTTTTCCGGGTCTTAGGATATCGTTAAGTGTAACTAGAGTCCTAAATTAACATTGAGGGTATGACGTTAGATGAACGATCATACTGAATCGACCCAATACTTGTCTATTATACTATGTGATTATGTTGTCTGAAATTATGTATTATAACATGGAGTGTTAGCATGAGTTTTAGTTCCTCAGACCATGAGAGTCTCTCGGTCACTTTCTACCAGACGGTGGGCTTTGGGGTTGCTCAAACATCATCTGTAACAAGGTGATCATAACAACAACTTTCAGGCACACCAGAAAGTTTGACAAGTGACCGGATAGCTCGAGAGTGGGATTTGCTCCTCCGATGATGGAGAGATATTCTTAGGGCCCTCTTAGTGTGATGGCATCCATCATCGTTTGGCTAGACACAGGTGACTACGTCACGGGGATGCCGGAACACGTCAATGAGAAAGAAGAACAAAACAGGTAATGGAGCAACGGTATAGTGAGCATTGTGATGACTCAAGAGGATACCGATGCACACCGGGTTTTGTAAAGTATCACGAAGAAAAGGGAACATCACATGATAAGGAAAGGTTCACTCAAATATCATTCGTGTAATCATAGGGACCGATATGGTTATCCACGGTTCCGGTATCGGTCATTGAGCGAAGGGGTTTCGTTCATGTCTATGGTTTACCGAACCTATGGGGTCAAAAGCTTAAATTAATCACGATCTGCTGAGTGTTAATAGGACGGGAAGTGATGATGATATATTTGTGGAATTTTTTCATTAATATCTAGAATAGTTCTGAGAGGTTCCGGAAGCATTTCGGGGTCACCGGAATGGTTTCGGTGAATATCGGGTAATAGCGGGTAATAGCGCCTCCCAGTGTTTTTTATTAATTCAAAAAATAACTTTCGTGGAGTTTCAGGACTTTTGGAGTTGTGCAGAATAGGTCTCTTATATTTTCTCCTTCTCCAGCCCAGAATTCCAGCTGCCGGCATTCTCCCTCTTCATGTAAACCTTGTAAAATAAGAGAGAATAGGCATAAGTGTTGTGACATAACGTGTAATAACAGCCCATAATGCAATAAATATCGATATAAAAGCATGATGCAAAATGGACGTATCAGGAGGGGAGGAGAGGGCAGCCACAAAGGGATGAAAGCCTCCCTTGGTGCGCTAGCCATGGGGGGAGTCCAACTCCCACCCCAAGTAGGATTCGCCCCCCCCCCCAATAGGAGGGGAGGCGCCACCTCCACTTGGTGGGAAATATATAGGTGGGAAATATTATCGGGGATGTTAAATTATATATATAATGGTCTGAAAATGTTTAACACAAATACATATTTAATTTAATATCAATGGGCCTAATAAATCCAAGATGTGGATGGAAACTTGGGCCACAAAGGACCAAGTGGAGGTGGCGCCTCCCCTCCTATTGGGGGGGGGTGCGAATCCTACTTGGGGTGGGAGTTGGACTCCTGAAAGGATCGAGAAGAGGTGTCTAGGGGGGGGGGGGGTGATTAGACACTAAGTACCAAAAGTTGCAGTTTTTAATTTCTTTGAGTTGAAGTGGAGTTTTGGCAGAAGTTTATCAATCACAATACATAACAAGCAAGCATGAAAAGAGTATATGAGCAGAGGAAAGTAAAGCATGCAACTTGTAAGAATGTAAAGGGATGTGATTGGAGTGTGCAAATGCAATTTGGAGACACAGAGATTTTTGAGACGTGGTTCCGATAGGTGGTGCTATCGTACATCCACGTTGATGGAGACTTCAACCCACAAAGGGTAACGGTTGCGTGAGTCCACGGAGGGCTCCACCCATGTCACGCCCAATATGCGATACTATCCTAAAGAGACTCGAAGGTCCCACCAAGGATAGAACCGCATAGTGAAACACTTTTGCAAGGTGGATATCATTACATCAACATTACATAATAGATGGGGATACATACGAAAGGCATACAATGCCACACGAATACAACATCATCTTACATAAGATCACCATCCGACTACGGATGAACCACAAACAGAAACTCAAACGACATCCACCCTGCTAGCCCAGGCTGCCGACCTGGAACCTATCCCCTGATCTAAGAAGCAGAAGAAGAACTCCGAAACAAGCAAACATCGCTCTCGCATCAAGATCATCGCATAACTTGTACCTGCAACTGTTGTTGTAGTAAACTGTGAGCCACGAGGACTCAGCAATCCCATTACCATGGGTATCAAGACTAGCAAAGCTTAAAGGGAAAGGAAGGGGTAAAGTGGTGAGGTTGCAGCAGCGACTAAGCATATATGGTGGCTAACATACGCAAATAAGAGCGAGAAGAGAGCAAATGGAACGGTCGTGAAGCTAGCAATGATCAAGAAGTGATCCTGAACTCCTACTTACGTCAAACATAACCCAAAGACCGTGTTCACTTCCCGGACTCCGCCGAAAAGAGACCATCACGGCTACACACACGGTTGATGCGTTTTAATTCAGATCTGGTGTCAAGTTATCTACAACCGGACATTAACAAATTCCCATCTGCCCATAACCGTGGGCACGGCTTTCGAAAGTTTATACCCTGCAGGGGTGTCCCAACTTAGCCCATATAAGCTCTCGCGATCAACGAAGGATATACCTTCTCCCAGGAAGACCCGATCAGACTCAGAATCCCGGTTTACAAGACATTTCGACAATGATAAAACAAGACCAGCAAGACCACCCGCTGTGCCGACAAATCCCGATAGGAGCTGCACATATCTCGTTCTCACGGCACACCGGATAAGCTAAGCGTACAGGAACCAACGTAATCCAAGTTGCCAAGGAATGTTCCCGCACGGTGCTCTAGTTTGGACCAACACTCGGAGGAGCATTGGCCCGGGGGGGGGGGGTAAAAATAAAGATGTTCCTCGAGAGCGCGACTCCAAGGGGAAAAAGGGCTAGGTGAGGCAAATGGTAAAACCAAGGTTGGGCCTTGCTGGAGGAGTTTTATTCAAAGCGAACTATCAAGGGGGTCCCATAAATAACCCAACCGCGTAAGGAACGCAAAATCCGGGAACATAACACCGGTATGACGGAAACTAGGGGCGGCAAGAGTGGAACAAAACACCAGGCATAAGGATCAGAAGATATGATGGCACCCATGCAAACATGGCAAGTTATATGACAGATTCATACATGGCAGGAACAACAATAAGTAGGCATGTTGGTGAGCTTGTACCACTCACCACAGAGCAATACATGGCATGACAAGGCAACCAAAAGTAAGAAGACATGTTTGTGAAGCTAAGCATGGCAAGAGCAAGTTCATAGGGTGCATGGATCACTAGCAAAACACATGGCACAAACTGAACTTAATGTTAACAGGCTGACAACAACATTATTTAACAACTTTGGAGCAAGATTACAACAAGCTACAACAGGATATAAATGCAACAAGGGGCATGGATGGATAGAGCATGACATGTATAACAAAACATCCTTAGTGAACATCTCCAGATTATGCATAGAATGACTAGTATCAACAGGTTTACAAAGCATCACAAAATAACAGATTCAGCCTAGCAAAACAGCAACAACAAGTACACTACTTCACGAGCTCGATTCACTCACCACAAGTCATTGCATGACAAGATAAGCTTAGAATCAGCAAGAACACATGTTTATGAAACTAACCATGGCAAGAACAAGTTCATAGCCTGCAAGGATCAACTACAACAACCTTGGCAAAATTGAATAACATGTAAACAATCTGCCAGGAAACATTTTATAGCAAAAATAGAGCAAGAAAATGACATGATAGACTACTCCATAATTGCAAACAGGGGCATGAATGGATAGATCATAACCATATGTTCAAAACATCCTTACTGCAGTAACTCAAAATATGCATGGATCTCTCTGTAGCATCAAGTTTACATGGCATCAAAATAACAGCAGAACAGGGAGTAAAATCAGCAACATCACGAAGCCTAGTTTGCATGCTTGTGCTAGTCACCACATTGAGAATCGAGAGCACTCGAGAAGAAGAGAGGAACGACGAGAATGACGAGAATCGAAAGCTCACGGAATCAGATAGACTATGAAACCACTCCGGTTAGAACGAGATAAGAAACAAATAAGACTGAAAGGATTTAGGCAGCACTCCGGCTGAAAATGGAAGGAATAGAACAAGAACTTCACAAGATGGGATGGCACTTGACGACATAAGCAACGCAATGCCTCCGGAAGAATGACATAGAATGAAAAGAACTTAGAAGGAAGGATTGAATGAATTTGAATATTTGAGAAGAACGAAGAAATGCAAAATTCCACTTCAGAAGAAAATGAAGAATTATTTGCGCTTTGAGACGCGAGAAGAAAAGATACTTGAACTCCACCAACAAAATCTTGATGAACTCTTGAAGAATGAATTAAATCCTGACGATCCACCGTGAAAAGCTCCGTTGACAAATGGATGATGAGATAGAATTGAGGGATGAATAGAATAAGATTAGCCTTGTGACGATTTAGATGGAGGTTCTGACGAAATGTCCTAGGAAATTTGAACTCCGGAAAGAAAAGATGAAACACTTGGAACTAGAATTTATTCATCGAGAACAAACTCCAAAGAAAAAGGGATTACTAGACGATGATGAAATAAGAATAAGAATTACGTTATGCTTATCCTCATCCAATTTAATGGGTGACGAGCGGATTTGGCATGCAACTTATTCCTGCTGAAAGGGATTGAGAAAAGACATATCGCAAACTTGAGAAGGTCTTCATGAACCACCGGTAGGATTGAAAAGAACGAATGAATTAAAATGATAATCAAGGAAAAAGAATCTTGAACGAACCACCGTTAAAATTAGAAAAATGACTGATGAAAGAGGATGAATCACCGGGAAGAATTAGAGGAACAAAATGCTAGAGGGGATTTAGATGCAGAAGAACAAAGAGATCATAAGCTGATTAAAGAACACTTGAATGAAGCACCGGGATAATTGGATAATGGTAACTGAAATGTGAGGACGAATAATTCTTATGGAAAGATGGCCTCCTGTGAAAAGAAACGGAAAAACAACTCCTGACATACTCTGGATGGGTAAGAAAAGAATATCTGACAAATGGAATAATCCGAGAGGATAACATGAAGCTAGAACCACGAAACTTTGAGAGAACGGACAAGATTTAGAGGAAAACTCTTCTTCGGTCTTCAAAGCTGAGAAAGACGATGAGAAACACCACCGAAATTGTTGAGAAACTCCGGTATAATGAAAAGCAGAGAGGTTGAGCCAACAATGAAAATGATTTGAAATTGATCTTGGGAAAGATCTGACTGATGGGATCCATTCTTACGTCGAACTCAAAAAGAATTAGGAATGGTTCCGGAATAATTAGAAGAGGCAGGTAAGATCCTGGGAAAAGACCTGTGGGTTAGGGCCCACTAAACTAAAACACCGTTGGAAAGGATTGTTGAATAGATAGATGATGCACCCGGACAATTGAAATATTTGAATGAGGTGACAACCTCGAATTAATTCGAACACAGACGAAACTCCTGAGATGTCTTTCGAACTCCGGAATGATAAAATGGCGAGAGGCAAACGAGCAAGGAGAACACTTGATCCAAGGAAAAGAATGTGAACAACCCGAAAAAACTTGAATTGAGTCCACCGGAGAAGATAAAGAGAAGAAGAATGTCCACCGAGACGAGAATTCACCGGTTGAGATAATTTACGAAAGACTGAAGAGGTTCCACACGAATGAAATTGATGCTCGAAGGAGACTCAGGCTCCGGGAAGAAGAGGGTGGGAGGGCGGGAAAAACAAAGGCAACTGGAAGGGAGAACCGACGAATATGAAAACACCGGTTGAAGGAATGCAAAGGCTTCACATGAGTAGGATGGATACTCGATTACGGACTCCGACTTCGAGAAGAAAAGGGATGGGCGGGTGGGAAAAGAAGACAACTGCGGACGGGGAAAACCTCGTCGCTGAGAAAGAACTGAGGATTGAACTTGGCAACAATGAAGAGGCTCGAGTCAACTTGACGAGAAATGCACCAGATCAAAAGAGCTGAGAACCAACGACCGAAAACCAACTGCGTGAACCTAAAGAAAATTTGAAGGGGAAGAGAAGTAAATCAAAATACCTACCTCAAGATTCCTCACCAGAGTGACGAAGGGGCAGAGGAGTAAAAAGAATCCTACTCTCCGATATATATAATCCTAAGACTCAAAATAGTTTTTCTTCTAGACTCAACAACGGCCAAACTACACGATCAATCAAGGGGGCTCCTAAGGTCAGTCGAGGCTCTGATACCAACTTGTCACACCCAATATGCGATACTATCCTAAAGAGACTCGAAGGTCCCACCAAGGATAGAACCGCATATTGAAACACTTCTGCAAGGTGAATACAACATCATCTTACATAAGATCACCATCCGACTACGGATGAACCACAAACAGAAACTCAAATGACATCCACCCTGCTAGCCCAGGCTACCGACCTGGAACCTATCCCCTGATCGAAGAAGCAGAAGAAGAACTCCAAAACAAGCAAACATCGCTCTCGCGTCAAGATCATCGCATAACCTGTACCTGCAACTTTTGTTGTAGTAAACTGTGAGCCACGAGGACTCAGCAAACCCATTACCATGGGTATCAAGACTAGCAAAGCTTAAAGGGAAAGGAAGGGGTAAAGTGGTGAGGTTGCAGCAGCGACTAAGCATATATGGTGGCTAACATACGCAAATAAGAGCAAGAAGAGAGCAAATGGAACAGTCGTGAAGCTAGCAATGATCAAGAAGTGATCCTGAACTCCTACTTACATCAAACATAACCCAAAGACCGTGTTCACTTCCTGGACTCCACCGAAAAGAGACCATCACGGCTACACACACAGTTGATGCATTTTAATTCGGATCTGGTGTCAAGTTATCTACAACCGAACATTAACAAATTCCGATCTGCCCATAACCGCGGGCACGGCTTTCGAAAGTTTATACCCTGTAGGGGTGTCCCAACTTAGCCCATGATAAGCTCTCGCGATCAACGAAGGATATACCTTCTCCCAGGAAGACCCGATCAGACTCGGAATCCCGGTTTACAAGACATTTCGACAATGGTAAAACAAGACCAGCAAGACCACCTGCTGTGCCGACAAATCCCGATAGGAGCTGCACATATCTCGTTCTCAGGGCACACCGGATAAGCTAAGCGTACATGAACCAACGTAATCCAAGTTGCCAAGGAATGGTCCCGCACGGTGCTCTAGTTTTGACCAACACTTGGAGGAGCACTTACCCGGGGGGGGGGGGGGAAAATAAAGATGACCCTTGAGAGCGCGACTCCCAAGGGAAAAAGGGCTAGGTGAGGCAAATGGTAAAACCAAGGTTGGGCCTTGCTGGAGGAGTTTTATTCAAAGCGAACTGTCAAGGGGGTCCCATAAATCACCCAACCGCGTAAGGAACGCAAAATCCGGGAACATAACACCGGTATGACGGAAACTAGGGGCGGCAAGAGTGGAACAAAACACCAGGCATAAGGCCGAGCCTTCCACCCTTTACCAAGTATATAGATGCATTAATTAAAAAAGAGGTATTGTGATATCCCAAACATAATCCTGTCCACCAAGGAGCAATCTTCAACTTCACCTGCAACTAACAACTCCATAAGAGGGGCTGAGCAAAGCAGTAACATAGCCAAGCAATGGTTCGCTAGGAAGGGTGGAAAGGTTAAAGGCTGACATGGCAATTTGGGAGGCTTGAAGAGCAAGTGATAGGTAGAGCAGCAAAGTGATAGAACGACACAACTAGCATAGCAATGATAGTAGTGAGATCCAGGGTAGCGGTCATCTTGCCTGAAATCCCGCAAGGAAGAAGAACGAGTCCATGAAGAAGACGAACGGATGAAGCCAAACCAAGCGTAGACGAACGAATCCTCACGATCGCAACGAAACAGGAACTATCGAGAAGAAGCACAAAACATGGTAAACACACCACACATGAACATGACATGATGCACAAACAAGTATGATGCATGACAAGGCTACATGAAGCTACTCATGGCAAGAGATGATGCATACAAGAGCAACACATCAATGCAAGTTTAAATGAGGCCGGGAACAACATATAACAATTCCGGTAAGTCCTCATATGCAAATTTCGAAGTTGGTCCAGATCTGAATAAACCATATGTTCAAGTTGTTAAACAACAAGTTAAGATGCACCAAGATGATCTACACGAGATTCTAGTCAAGTCACATATAAAGTTCATTAGATTTGGAGCTACGGCCTAGAAGATATGAGCAAAACAAGTTAAACATGACATTGATGCAAAACGCATACAAACATCAAGCAAACACCTCAAAACAAGGATGCAACATGATAATATGAAACTACATGCGAAATCAAGCAAGTTTCATATAGAGCACACTCAAAACGGAGCAAGGGTTCAACACATACACCCTATACAAGTTTAAAGGACAAGCTATCCAAAAGAGCAACTAGGCATATTGCAAGCATCAAAACATTATGCTACAACATCTCAACATAAGAACAAAAGGCATGGACATGATGTACAGGTAAAGCATAACAAAACATGAACACTGAGCTATCTCCAAAAATCACTAGAACATGCTCAAAAAGACATGGCAAGATTTCTAATAATAACAGTTTCAGACTTGGCAGGCAATAACATCAGGTTGCAATGTTTAGAGCTATCAAACAACATGCTACAAGAAATTAACATGGCAAACAAAGGCATGGCATGATTGAACATATAAAGGTCAAGGCATATGCTACGCAGAACGAAGCCATCCACGTCGCCCTCCGCGTCGCTATGAATGGTGCGGCGAAGGCGGGCAGCGAAAGCGAAGGCGGGCAGGCGGGTAGAGAAGGGAACCGAGCCCGCATCTTCAACCCTAGCCGTCGCCTCCTCCTCATCCATCATCTTCCCGCGCCCCTCAGCTCCCCTGCCGCGGCCACGCGTCCTCTGCTCCGCCCCGCTCGAGGGATTGGCCGCCCGCCCGCTCCACCTCTCCGTTGATCCGCCCAAGTCCGAGCGCGCCAAGTTCGCCGGCCCGCGCATGCGCACCTGCACCGACTCCACTTGCCGCTCCGCGTCGCCTCCTCCTGCGCCACGCCGGCTCCGCCGCCCCCGACCGCGCCCCTGCGCATGCCCCTGCAGCGGCTGCGCGCCCACAGGCCGCCCGCAGCAGCCCCTGCACGGTCGCCGGCTCCCTCCGGCCAGCTCCGCCTCTGCCCATGCCCCGGCCGGCTCCGCATCTGCCTTGTGCACCATCGACCTCCCTAAGTTTTCTTTCTCTGGTGGGGGAGCTGTTGGCCACGATCTGGATGAGACAGAGTTCAGCAACAGGGGAGGGGTGAATCGACGGCGGCAGCAGAGCGGATGGAGAGAGTTGCAAGAGCCTAGGCGCCCATCACCGTGGCTTTCTCGTCGTTCGCGTGCCACCATC
The DNA here is from genome assembly GCF_018294505.1 of Triticum aestivum. NCBI lineage: Eukaryota > Viridiplantae > Streptophyta > Magnoliopsida > Poales > Poaceae > Triticum > Triticum aestivum. The sequence goes on along the minus strand of NC_057804.1, from coordinate 322,060,611 downwards.
GTGGTCGTTATTGGAGCTTTGAAAAGTTCTTCCCTCTTCTCTTACTTCGTGACGTTGCTCCTCCGATCTTCAGTTAAGCTGCAGCCTCACACACTTCAGGTTCATGGGTCCGGCGGCTAAAGCACTTAGGCATGGTCGCGGAGGCGGCGTACATGGGTGTGTCTGCTAACTAGGCCACTGGGTGGGTGACGAAGTTATGCGATGAGGTTAGCATCTGCAGGAACCCCTGCTGGTCGAGACCCCAGTTTGCGGAGGAGACTCTAGTAGGAGTACATGTGAGCTTCCTTCTGTTTTTATTGTTTCTTTCCTCATCTTCCTAACCAATCTTCTTTTTCCCATTTTCTTCAGGTTTTCTAGGGTATGTTTTGGGATGTTTCCTTGTTGATATCTTCCCTCCCGGGCTTTGATTTGGTTCCCACTGTGTATCTTTCCCTGTCTTTCTCCTTTGATTTGTTGTCTTGGCTTAGCTATATAATTATGTGAGTCCTAATTATCACACCATGGGACATGTAATGGACCACCTCCAGGTTTGCTAAACAGCTGCAGGCTTGCACCATCTAAAGAGGAGGATCTCAGATGTAGATACGATGGAGCAAATTTTGTTTTGTGGTTGCAGCATAGACTCGGTTGACGAAGCACTACATGGCTTTGATCACTCAAAACACCCAAATACAATATGATGGTAAAAGAACTTTTACCACTCTGTTCTTAGCATGCTCTTCACATACTGTTTTTTTGTAGATGCTGCTACCTGTACCTGCTATACAATGCTAATTATTGTTGTATAAACAAATTTTATTGCTGAATGCTGCTACTTTACCTGCTATCCACTGCTAAGTATCATAGTATAAACATTTTTTGTTGCTTTGGTTTGCCCTAGGTTCGTCCTTGCAATATGGAGCCACACACTCCAAATTCAGTAAGTTGGAAGCATTGACACACCCTCGCTAGACCTGCTCTGGTACGCTCTTTTTTAATCTTTTTCGCATACCAAGTTATGTGATGTATGCTTATTATTTATTTCATTTACAAGTCATGTTTACCCATCGAACTATGTATGTATGCATGTTATCGTATTATTTTGAAGTGGGGTAGCAGAGGAGGGGAATTCACATTGTAGGAGAGGAGGGAAATTCAGAAAAGACTCAAGTGAACTTTGCCTAGCAGAATTCTCTTCTTTACATGTTTGACCCCAATATAACTTTGTCCTAAAATTGACTTTGGATTTCAGTTTGTATCTATCCAGACCTTTGTGAGAGCGGTTCTAAAAACAATGGCAACGCACCGTGATTTGCCCCCTCCTAGCTCCTGTGAGGTAGATGGAGATGGGCATGTCCTTGCTGGGGTAGAAATTGAAATTCCTGGGGGCGATGTCTTGCTAATGCCGCAGATAAAAAAATTGGGCCTCTACGAGCCACACCCACCTCCTGACCTAGCACTGTTGTACCCGAGCCTTTTAGCATTGGTGTCTTCTGTTTACTTGTGAGAGGTGCTCTTGTTGCCTTATCCATGTTTAGTGGTCACGTACTACCCAGGTTTATTTACTTGCTTCATGATGGTAGTTCGAATAATCTCTGTGTCTTTAGCCTATTTGGTTTTATGTTTTTAGTTCTCGCTTACCTATGATGATCATAGGTGTCGTGGTTGATTGAGCCAGCGCTCATAGATTTACCAAAGATTGTCTATCTTAGGTGTTCTGTATGATGTTTCTTTCTATGACGCTTTACCTATTCTTTCTTGACCTTCATTATAACGCTTTCAGAACTCATTGTTGTTTGTTTACTCACATCATGGTGTATATGTTTCCATCCTTTTAACTCTGCTGACGGCATGCCTCCATGACGTTCTGTTCCTACACGACGAGCAGTTCCTTCGGAACATACTCCTGTTGCATGTCATTTTGTTCCTCCGCGCCATGCTGCTCGTGTTGTTCCTGTTTTGCCTTTTATACGTCCGAGGCCTCTTGCTCCCGTTGTTCGAAAGAGGAAGCGTGTGTTCCTTAACTCTGTTGATGCTGTTCGTTTCTTTCCACATGCCTTGCTAGACAGGCCCTTGTTCCCTTAGCGTGTGTTTTGTTTTCTGTGTCCAATAGGAGATGGGTTCTTTCCATTGCTTAGTTCTGCTGAAACTGCCAAAAACCATAAAAGGCACAGGTTCTTGTTGAATAGGCTCCGTGCTCATAACAAGGGTGGTTAGTCTGCAATTCCCACTATCTTTCATAGGCCTTCATGCTTTTTGATTGTGGTTCCATTGGACAAAACACCTATTTTGATTGTGGTTGTCTTCACAATGTTTGTTTGCAATTTAGATGGCTTCGGCCAATTTCTTATTGGAAAGAAGACAGATAGTGAATTATGTATTCATTGTTACTTTCCTGAGCTTGGTTAGGTTTCATGTGATGAGGTTGAAACTTGAGATATTATTCAGGTGCTAGCTACAGAGGAAATAAAATATATTTCTCTGTCTGCTTCTTTATACTTTAGTTGTGATTCAATTTCCTATTTAGATGCTTGTGCGTCCAAACACTATTCAATTCAAAAAAATACAATATCACATCTTCAAAAAGTAACAATTCAGCTCGATATATATCTGACGTTAACACAAACATAGCATCATTTAAAAAAATAACAAACCTAAACATCAACTTCGTTATTTTCTTGATACAAAAAACTGTTAAAAATCAATATGTAGCTACAAGACTCATCTTTGTTACTACAAATAGTTTCCTTAGGCTGAATATGGAATCTTAACTAGAAAATCTCCTAAAGATTCATGACACTGTAGCTGTATTTCAGAATGTTACTGCCATGGTGTGTCTCTTAGTGCAAAAGAAAGGCATCTACCTATAGGATGCATGTCTGATTCAGAATATGGTGGACTTTCTGGTGGAGGTTCTAATGAAGATTATCATCAAGACATGGACAATGACTACGCTCACTATGTGCGATCTCCGCGAGCATACTGAGCTATCTGATTGGCATGTGAAGCTCTATATCGTATAGCTTCACCATGAGAGCTTGCTTCTTTCTGGCTCTGGTAGTAGCCAATCTAGTTATTATGTTTATAGTCTACTGAATCACTTAAATAAGATGTGAAGCCCTATGTTTATAGCTTCACCTTAGGAACTTGTTTCCTTTACAAACTTCCCTCCGGTCATGTATAAATATGGAATACATTTTGCTATGTTAAACAAATGTAACTTATCTATGCGACTTGCGGCTATTCCCTATTGTTTCATGCAAGTGTCTCTTATATTCAGAAGACACATATTTACAAACAAGAACAAAGAAGATATTTTGCATCTTTCTTTTTGCCTGCTGAGATTCTATCTTACAGTACCTTTGCTATGCACCTGTCTTCGTTTACTGTACTCCTCCAAGATCAAGTCAACAAACATTACCTAAGGAAATACATGCACAATCAGTTTGTTTTATTGCTCAGTTTTGCTTAATTATCAGAAGATCAACAACAAACCCGTCCTCCCGTCACTTCAATCCTACTAAAGATCATCTTATGGAGAAAAACAAGTGATGACTCCTTGACTTATACAGGTATATAGCTTTCCTAATGCTATACCAAATACCATTTGAAGTTTTGAACAACGTATATGCTTATCTATATGCTCCTCAACACATTTATTTTTACTACAACCGATCATTTGAGCACCTTCATGTTAATAGAGAAACACATGATAAGCAGATACAATATAATTAGATAAAAGTATATCTATTAAACTGTGGTATACACAAGGTTCCAAGTACTCGGTTGGCCTATGCTTTTTGCGCCATGGGCGCAGCGGGTCATCTAGTACTACTAAATGCATAGAACAAAAGTCCTTTACTGACCATGAGCCAAAAAGGATCAGAAGATATGATGGCACCCATGCAAACATGGCAAGTTATATGACAGATTCATACATGGCAGGAACAACAATAAGTAGGCATGTTGGTGAGCTTGTTCCACTCACCAAAGAGCAATACATGGCATGACAAGGCAACCAACAGTAATAAGACATGTTTGTGAAGCTAAGCATGGCAATAGCAAGTTCATAGGGTGCATGGATCACTAGCAAAACACATGGCACAAACTGAACCTAATGTTAACAGGCTGAGAGCAACATTATTTAACAACTTTGGAGCAAGATTACAACAAGCTACAGCAGGCTATAAATGTAACCAGGGGCATGGATGGATAGAGCATGACATGTATAACAAAACATCCTTAGTGAACATCTCCAGATTATGCATAGAATGACTAGTAGCAACAGGTTGACATAGCATCACAAAATAACAGATTCAGCCTAGCAAAACAGCAACAGCAAGTACACTACTTCACGAGCTTGATTCACTCACCACAAGTCATTGCATGACAAGATTAGCTTAGCATCAGCAAGAAGACATGTTTATGAAACTAACCAAGGCAAGAACAAGTTCATAGCATCAAGGATCAACTACAACAACCTTGGCAAAATTGAATAACATGTAAACAATCTGCCAGGAAACATTTTATAGCAAATGTAGAGCAAGAAAATGACATGCTAGGCTACTCCATAATTGCAAACAGGGGCATGAATGGATAGATCATAACCATATGTGCAAAACATCCTTACTGCAGTAACTCAAAATATGCATGGATCTCTCTGTAGCATCAAGTTTACATGGCATCAAAATAACAGCAGAACATGGACTAAAATCAGCAACATCACGAAGCCTAGTTTGCATGCTTGTGCTAGTCACCACATTGATCACAAAAATACATGGCAAGCACCTCTGTCAAGATGGCATGATGTAGTACAAAACACATGTAGAGCTCATACTTATAGGATACACACATCAAATGCAACAAAAATGACAAATCACCAACTTATAACAGTTTCAGCAGATTAACATCATATAGCACTTTCGCAACGATGATTCAGACATCAAGATGCACTCAAATGAACATGACACCATGGAATGAAATGTAGAGCATCTCTCAATGAACATTGTGATATATAGCACGCACAAAATGGAGCAGCATGCATGGAGATATGATGCAATGAACATGGCATGATAATGTCAAAATATCAGGGACTTAGTGGAATTTGGACCTAGGGGAAAGTCAACGCGGCCGATGGATCTCGCCGGAACTTCGCCGGAGAAGGACGGATCCGGCGGACGGAGTCGAGGGAGAGGTCGGGGAAGCCGGGGGAGGACGGATCCGGCCGCAAGGCACCCATTCCCGGCTGGATCTGGCCGGAGTCGGGTAAGGCGGCGAGCTTCGAGGCGGAGGCGGCTGCCGGCGGCGAAGGGGTCGAGGAGGCGCTGCTGGTGATGCGGAGGCCGAGGCGGCGGGCGGCGGAAACGGCGACGGGGCACGCGGGCGCGGCGACCTCTGGCGGAGTCACCCGCGGGCGACGGCGGCGGGGAACGGCGCCACGGGGGCCCGGGCGGAGGAGGGGCGGTGCGACCTGGGGTCGGACGCCGAGCGGCGGCGGCGGCGGCGGCCAGGAACTCCGGCGAGCGGGCGCGGGGCCGGAACGGCGGCGGCGAGGACACGTGGCATGGGAAGATTGGACGGGCGGCGGCGTTGGACACGTCCGGTCTGATCCGGACGTGTCCGGCGGCGGAGAGGGAGCGGGGCTAGGGTTAGGGGGGATTCATCCGCGAATTTGGACGGGGAGGGCATATTTATAGATTCTGGGAGCTAGGAGAGTCCAAATGAGGCACGGTTTTCGCCCACACGATCGTGATCGAACGACCGAGAGCATGGAGGGGGTTAGGATGGGTTATGGGCTAGTTTAGAAGGGTGTTGGGCTGCAAGACAAAAGAGGCTTTTACGGTTACCCGGTTAACCGTTGGAGCATCAAACGGACTCCAAATGGCACGAAACTTGACAAGCGGTCTACCGGTGGTGTACCAAGGCTGCTTGGCAAGACTCGGTCCATTCTGAGAACGTTTAACACCCGCTCACAACGAGAGACAAAAGGGGGACGCGGGAGGGCATAGGAGTGCCGGATTGCAAAACGGACAGCGGGGAAAAAGCTCGGATGCATGAGACAAACACGTATGCAAAATGAGATGCACATGATGACATGATAAAATGCAACACGCAAGCAAATGACATGGCAATGCCGGCAAATAACTGGCGGACACCTGGCGCATCGAATCCGGGGCGTTACAACCCACGAAGGGTCCACGAAGAAGCAACCTTGTCTATCCCACCATGGATGTCGCCCACGAAGGACTTGCCTCACTAGGATAGATCTTCATGAAGTAGGCGATCTCCTTGCCCTTACAAACTCCTTGGTTCAACTCCACAATCTTGTCGGAGGCCCCCAAGTGACACCTAGCCAATCTAGGAGACACCACTCTCCAAGAAGTAAAAAATTGTGTGTTGATGAGGAACTCCTTGCTCTTGTGCTTCAAATGATAGTCTCCCCAACACTCAACTCTCTCTCACAGGATTTGGATTTGGTGGAAAGAAGATTTGAGTGGAATGCAACTTGGGGAAGGCTAGAGATCAAGATTCATATGGTAGGAATGGAATATCTTGGCCTCAACACAAGTGTGGGTGGTTCTCTCTCAAAAAATGTAAGTTGGAAGTGTAGGTTCGTTCTGATGGATCTCTCAACGAATGAAGAGGAGGTGGAGGGGTATATATAGTCTCCACACAAAATCTAACCGTTACACACAACTTGCCAATCTCGGTGGGGCCGAATTGAGAAACTCGGTTGGACCGATTCAACAAATCTAGTGACCGTTAGGATTTTTAGTGGGACTGACATGCAACTCGGTAGGACCGATATGGTTAGGGTTAGGGCATAACGTAATCTCGGTGAGACCGATTACACAAACTCGGTGGGACCGATTTTGGTAATAAGCTAACCAGAGAGTTGGTCAGGTAAACTCAGTGGGACCGATTCGCTCATCTCGGTGAGACTGAAATGTTACGAAAGGGAAATAGAGAGTTTACATTGCAATCTCGGTAGTACCGATTACTCAAACTCGGTGAGACCGATCTGGGTAATGGACATACACAGATAGATTACAATCCCATCTCGGTGAGACCGAGATCCCTATCGGTGAGACCGATTTGCCTATGGTTTGTGGCAGTGGCTATGACATCTGAACTCGGTGGCGCCGGATAGGAAGAATCCGTGGGGCCGAGTTTGACTTTTGGTTTAGGTCATATGTGGACGTGAGAAGGTAGTTGAGGGCTTTGAGCATACCGCTAAGCACTTTGAGCAAGCAAGCCATTAAGCAACACCTCATCCCCTCTTGATAGTATTGGCTTTTCCTATAGACTCAATGTGATCTTGGATCACTAAAATAGAAAATGTAGAGTCTTGTCCTTTGAGCTTGAGCCAATCCCTTGTCCTTAGTATCTTAAAGGGGTTCCACATCCTCTAGTCCATGCCACTTCATTGTTGAACTCATCTGAAACATACTAGGTAAAAGTGTTAGTCCAACAAGAGATATGTTGACATTAATTACCAAAACCACCTAGGGAGCACTTGTGCTTCCAATCTCCCCCTTTTTGGTAATTGATGACAACATACATCAAAGCTTTAAACAAAGATATAGAGAATAACAAGTAAAGCTTTGGAAAGACATGTAACATGCATAGGCTCCCCCTACATGTATGCAATCATGTGAATATGGAATGTAGGAGCATGTGAATGCATAAACATGACAGAGTAAGCAATGTCTTACATGTATCTTGGCTATATGCATCAGAGCAAAAGATGTGAATATGGGAAATGTACCTTCATGCTCATGAGTCCTTCTTGCAAACAGTATGTACATCAGCAAGAATTTCTCATACACATGACTGTGATGCATGTACTTACCTTGTGGTCTTGAGTTGGCTTAGGATGGAATGAACCTGCGTAAACAAGGTTATATAACACAGATACACCTACTAGCCAGAGCAAACAAAAGAAACCACAAGAGTACCAAGACTGGGATGACATGTAGAGTGAGTACTAAGTACCACATTGGATATAGACATGTCCCCAAAGGTAAAGATGTGCAATGAATTCAAGGATTTCCTTCCCTTAGATGTCTTGCTCCCCCTGAATCTAGCATGGGATACTGGGAGAAGATAGAGAACAGAAAATCAGAGCAACATCAGAGCTCAAGGAAAATAAACAGAGCTAATGCAAACAAGCAAATATGAACGCGTCTTTCCCCTCTTGAAGACATGTGACTTCTCTCCTCTTGAACACTAAGCATATGGGGTCCTTGATGATTACTCTTTCTCCCCTTGAGTATTCTCCCCCCCTATAGATATGATTAAGCTTTGATGTGATCTCTCTCTCCCCCTTTGACATCAATTTACAAGAAGGATTTTTCTAGATTTTTTTCATGATGGGTTGGGTCCTTGAGTCACAGAACAAAGCAGTAAGTTGAAGGTGATGCTGGCCGAGGACAAGATTCATTAAGTGGAGCTGGATCAAAACGAATGTAGAAACAAGTGGCAAGCTGTCTTTCCTATAGTGAAATCGGTGGCACCGAGTTGTATGCTTCGGTTGCACCGAAAAGATTCGGTTAGACCGAAAACAACAGTCCAGTGTGACCGAGTTCATCACAAGGAAAACACTTGTCACCTCAGCTCACTAGACAAGTAAGATCTCATAAGGATGTGCAAGGAATTAACTGAAGGATTTGCAAGGAATTTGATGCAGGGAATGCAGAACAAATAGAAAAGAAAAGAAAAGAAATCTAGAGAAAGGGGAAACAAATATGCATGAGACAAATGCAAGAGCACAGAAAGAAAGACACGAGAGAACTTCATCTAGAATTGGTCGGCGACAAAGTCACCTATGTTAGAGTATATTGACTTAGGAGTCAAGTGAGATGACTTGGTCATAGGTCATACTCATCATTTAAGCTCAAAATGGGGTTACCATTTTTCGTTTAAGCATTTTGATGTATTCACATCTTGTTAAGTTGCTTTGACTCATGACTTGGAGTAAAGCTTCTCTAATATGGAATAACATACCTTGGGTGGTGGTGTTGATCGTTATCATGTGGTTGAACTTGTGTGGGATGCTCAAAGTTGATGTAGCTCATCAAGAGTTGGGAGCATCACTTGGAATTTGAGTTCATCTTCCTACATGGGTTAGTTTTGCAAGGAAGAGCACTTGTGTATCCAAAATGACAATCATGAATCTCAATAATAAATTTGTCAAATGATATGTTTGAATGGTTTCGTGCTTCCTTGTCTTCAGCCACCATTATGTAGAGACTTGGTGATGTAGAGATCGCTCAAGATGTGAATGAGTTGCAATCTCACAGATTTAGATTCATCCAAGTACCTACAAGGGTTAGATAACATGCAAGGTGCAAGTGTATCCAAGACATAAGATAGTCATCATAAGAGGAATATCAAGGATTAGTCATCGACTCATGTCTTGCATGTATCAAATGGAGTTCCTACTCCAAGTTTGAAGCATCAATGATGTTCAATTCACCTCTTAACCTGCAAAACACTTTCTCATCAAGTGGTTTAGTGAATATATCAGCTAATTGCTTTTCGGTGTGAACATGCTTAAGATTAATGTCCCCTTTGGCAACATGATCTCAAATGAAATGATGACGACCTTCAATATGCTTAGTTCGAGAATGTTGCACGGGATTGTGAGCAATCTTGATAGCACTTTCATTGTCACAAAGTAATGGAACATGTTTCACATATATCCCATAATCTTTAAGAGTTTGGGTCAACCAAAGCAATTGAGCACAACATGAACCAGCGGCGATGTATTCCGCTTCAGCGGTGGATAAGGATACCGAGTTTTGTTTCTTGGAGGACCAAGATACAATAGATCTACCAAGAAATTGACAAGTACCCGAAGTGGACTTTCTATCAACCTTGTCACTGGCATAGTCCGAGTCGGAGTAGCCAACAAGAACAAAAGAGGCCCTCTTTGGATACCAAATGCCAAAGTTTGGTGTGTGGATTAAGTATCTCACTATCCTTTTCACGGCCTTAAGATGACATTCTTTAGGAGCAGCTTGATATCGTGCACACATGCACACACTTAGCATAATATCGGGACGTGAAGCACATAGATATAACAATGAACCAATCATAGAGCGGTAAACCTTTCGATCAACCAGTTCACCATCCTTGGTTAAATCAAGATGTCCACTAGTAGGCATGGGTGTAGTCATACCTTTGCATTCTTGCATACTGAACTTCTTGAATAAGTCCTTGGTGTACTTTGTTTGAGAGACAAAAGTACCTTCCTTAGTTTGCTTGATTTGCAAACCAAGAACGAATTTGAGTTCACTCATCATAGACATCTCAAACTTCTCCGACATTAGCTTTCCAAACTTTTCACTAAAATGAGGGTTGGTAGAACCAAATATAATATCATCAACATAGATTTGGCATACAAATAGTTCTCCATTAACCTTTTTAGTAAAAAGAGTAGAATCAATATTTCCAATTTCAAAGCCTTTCTCAATAAGGAACTTGGTCAAGCATTTATACCACGCTCTAGGAGCTTATTTAAGACCATAAAGAGCTTTGTGAAGTTTGTAAACATGATCAGGTTTCTTAGGATTAACAAAACCGGGAGGTTGCTTAACATAAACTTCCTTCTCTATTTCACCATTTAGAAAAGCACTTTTAATGTCCATTTGGTACAAGGTGATATCATGGTGATTAGCATAGGCAAGTAAGATGCGAATGGACTCAAGTCTAGCAACGGGGGCGTATGTCTCGCCATAGTCCATACCTTCGACTTGAGTGTAGCCTTGGGCGACGAGACGTGCTTTGTTGAGAACTACTTGTCCATCTTCATCTTGCTTCATGCTATGGTTAGGTTTACCTTAATACTTCTTTTGTAGTTGCGGATGCTTGCAATAGGGGTTAATCATAAGTGGGATGCTTGTCCAAGAAAGGGCAGTACCCAAGCACCGGTCCACCCACATATCAAATTATCAAAGTAACGAATGCGAATCATATGAGCGTGATGAAAACTAGCTTGACAATACTTCCCATGTGTCCCCGGGAGCCTTTTCCTTCATATAAGAATTTGTCCAGGCTTGTCCTTTGCTAAAAAAAGGATTGGGCCACCTTGCTGCACCTTATTTACTTTTGTTGTCCTTTTTTAGTTGTTACCCGTTACGAATTACCTTATCACAAAACTATTTGTTACCGATAATTTCAGTGCTTGCAGAGAATACCTTACTGAAAACTGCTTGTCATTTCCTTCTGCTCCTCGTTGGGTTCGACACTCTTACTTATCGAAAGGACTACGATAGATCCCCTACACTTGTGGGTCATCAAGACTCTTTTCTGGCACCGTTGCCGGGGAGTGAAGCGCCTTTGGTAAGTGGAACTTGGTAAGGAAAAATTTATATAGTGTGCTGAAATTTACTGTCACTTGTTACTATGGAACATAATCCTTTGAGGGGCTTGTTTGGGGTATATTCACCCCGACCAGTAGAGCAAAGAGTTTCTCCTCAACCTACTAAACCTACTAAAAATGTTTACTTTGAAATTCCTACAGGTATGATAGAGAAACTGCTAGCTAATCCTTTTACAGGAGATGGAACATTGCATCCTGATTTGCACCTAATCTATGTGGATGAAGTTTGTGGATTATTTAAGCTTGCAGGTATGCCCAAGGATGTTATAAAGAAGAAGGTCTTCCCTTTATCTTTGAAGGGAGAGGCATTGACATGGTTTAGGCTATTTGATGATATGGGATCATGGAACTACAATCGATTGAAATTGGAATTTCATCAGAAGTTTTATCCTATGCATCTTGTTCATCGTGATCGTAATTACATATATAATTTTTGGCCTCGCAAAGCAGAAAACATCGCTCAAGCTTGGAGGAGGCTTAAGTCAATGTTATATTCATGCCCCAATCATGAGCTCTCAAGAGACATGATTATTCAAATTTTTTATGCTCGGCTTTCTCTCAACAATCGCTCCATGCTCGATACTTCTTGTACTGGTTTTTGATGAAGACTATTGAATTCAGATGGGATTTATTGGATAGAATTAAGCGCAGCTCTGAATATTGGGATCTCGACGAAGGTAAGGAGTCAGGTATGACACCTAAGTTTGATTGTGTTAAATCTTTTATGGATACCGATGTTTTCCGTGAATTTAGCACTAAATATGGACTTGACTCTGAGATAGTAGCTTCTTTCTGTGAATTATTTGCTACTCATGTTGACCTCCCTAAGGAGAAGTGGTTTAAATATAATCCTCCCATTGAAGTAGTTGCACCTATTAAAGTTGAAGAAAAGACTATCACTTATAATGATCCTATTGTTCCTACTACCTATATTAAGAAACCACCTTTCCCTGTTAGGATAAAGGATCATGCTAAAGCTCCAATTCTGGTTTGAAGAGTAATACTAGAACACCTACACCACCTGAGCAAATTAAAGTTGAACCTAATATTGCTATGGTTAAAGATCTCTTGGCTGATAATATTGATGGGCATGCCATTTACTTCTGTGACGAAGCTGTTAGAATTGCTAGACCCGATACTAAGAATAAACATAGACCTGTTGTAGGCATGCCTGTTATTTCTGTTAAAATAGGAGATCATTATTATCATGGCTTATGTGATATGGGTGCTAGTGCTAGTGCAATACCTCATTCCTTATACAAAGAAATTATGCATGATATTGCACCTGCTGAGATAGAAGAAATTGATGTTACCATTAAGCTTGCCAATAGAGATACTATTTCACCAGTTGGGATTGTTAGAGATATGAAGTCTTGTGTGGGAAAGTTAAATATCCTGCTGATTTTCTTGTTCTTGGTTCCCCACAAGATGACTTTTGTCCCATTATATTTGGTAGACCCTTCTTGAACACTGCTAATGCTAAGATAGATTGCGAAAATGATATTGTTACAATTGGTTTGGGGGATATGTCTCATGAGTTTAATTTTGCTAATTTTCGTAGACAACCCCATGATAAAGAATTGCCTAGTAAGGATGAAATTATTGGTCTTGCTTCTATTGCCGTGCCTCCTAATGATCCTTTAGAACAATATTCGCTAGACCATGAAAATGATATGCTTATGTATGAAAGAAGGGAGATAGATGAAGTATTCTTTAAACAGGGACGTATTTTGAAACACAACTTGCCCGTTGAAACTCTAGGGGATCCTCCACCACCCAAGGGTGGTCCGTGTTTGAGCTTAAACCATTACCTGATACTCTTAAATATGCTTATCTTGATGAAAAGAAGATATATCCTATTATTATTAGTGCTAACCTTTCAGAGCAGGAAGAGGAGAAATTATTGAAAACTCTGAAGAAGCACCGTGCTGCTTTTGGTATACTCTTGGTGATCTTAAGGGCATTAGTCCCACTTTATGCCAACACAAAATAAAATTGGAGAAAGACGCTAAACCAGTTATTGAACACCAACAGCGGTTAAATCCTAAGATGAAAGAAGTGGTAAGAAAAGAAATACTAAAGCTCCTCGAGGCAGGTATAATTTATCTCGTTGTTGATAGTCAGTGGGTAAGTCCTGTCCATTGTGTCCCTAAGAAGTGAGGTATTACTGTCATTCCTAATGATAAAGATGAATTGATCCCACAAAGATTTGTTACAGGTTATAGGATGGTAATTGATTTCCGCAAATTAAATAAAGCTACTAAAAAAGATCATTACCCTTTGCTTTTTATTGATCAAATGCTAGAAAGATTATCCAAACATACACAATTTTGCTTTCTAGATGGTTACTCTGGTTTCTCTCAAATACCTGTGTCAAAATAGGATCAAGAAAAGACCACTTTTACTTGCCCTTTCGGTACTTTTGCTTATAGACGTATGCCTTTTGGTTTATGTAATGCAGCTGCTACCTTTCAAAGATGCATGATGGCTATATTCTCTGACTTCTATGAAAAGATTGTTGAGGTTTTCATGGATGATTTCTCCATTTATGGATCTTCTTTTGATGATTGCTTGAGAAACCTTGATCGAGTTTTGCAGAGATGCGAAGATACTAGTCTTGTCTTGAATTGGGAGAAGTGCCACCTTATGGTTAATGAAGGCATTGTCTTGGGGCATAAAATTTCTGAAACAGGTATTGAAGTTGATAAAGCTAAAGTTGATGCTATTGAAAAGATGCCATGTCCCAAGGACATTAAAGGTATAGAAGTTTCCTTGGTCATGCCGGTTTTTATAGGAGGTTCATTAAGGACTTCTCTAAAATCTCCAGGCCTCTGACTAATCTCTTACAAAAAGATATTCCTTTTGTCTTCGATGATGATTGTGTAGAAGCATTTGAAATACTTAAGAAATCTTTGATTTCTGCACCTATTGTTCAGGCACCTCATTGGAATTTACCCTTTAAAATCATGTGTGATGCTAGTGATTATGCCGTAGGTGCTGTTCTAGGACAAAGAGTTGATAAGAAACTAAATGTTATTCAATATGCTAGTAAAACTCTAGAGAGTGCCCAGAGAAATTATGCTACTACTGAAAAAGAATTTTTAGCAGTTGTATTTGCTTGTGATAAGTTTAGACCTTATATTGTTGATTCTAAAGTAACTATTCACACTGATCAAGCTGCTATTAAATATCTTATGGAAAAGAAAGATGCTAAACCTAGACTTATTAGATGGGTTCTCTTGCTACAAGAATTTGATTTGCATATTATTGATAGAAAGGGAGCTGAGAACCCTGTTGCGGACAACTTGTCTAGGTTAGAGAATTTTCTTGATGACCCACTACCTATTGATGATAGCTTTCCTAATGAACAATTAGTTGTCATAAATGCTTCTCGTACTGCTCCATGGTATGTTGATTATGCTAATTATATTCTTGCTAAATTTATACCACCTAGTTTCACATACCAGCAAAACAAAAAGTTTTGCTATGATTTAAGACATTACTTCTGGGATGACCCACACCTTTATAAAGAAGGAGTAGATGGTGTTATTAGACGTTGTGTACCTGAGCATGAACATGAACAGATCCTATGCAAGTGTCACTCTGAGGCTTATGTAGGACACCATGCTGGAGACAGAACTGCACATAAGGTATTGCAATCTGGTTTTTATTGGCCTACTCTCTTCAAGGATGCCCATGAGTTTGTCTTGTCTTGCGATGAATGTCAAAGAATTGGTAATATTAGTAGACGTCAAGAAATGCCTATGAATTATTCTCTTGTTATTGAACCATTTGATGTTTGGGGCTTTGATTATATGGGACCGTTTCCTTCCTCTAATGGCTATACACATATTTTAGTTGCTATTGATTACATTACTAAGTGGGTAGAAGCTATTCCAACTAGTAGTGCTGATCATAACACCTCTATTAAGATGCTTAAAGAAGTTATTTTTCCGAGGTTTGGAGTCCCTAGATACTTAATGACTGATGGTGGTTCACATTTTATTCATGGTGCTTTTCGTAAAATGCTTGCTAAGTATGATGTTAATCATAGAAGTGCATCTCCATATCACCCAGAGTCTAGTGGTCAAGTAGAACTTAGTAATAGAGAGCTCAAATTAATTTTGCAAAAGACTGTTAATAGATCTAGAAAGAATGGTCCAAGAAACTTGATGATGCATTGTGGGCTTATAGAACTGCTTATAAAAATCCTATGGGTATGTCTCCATATAAAATGGTTTATGGAAAAGCATGTCACTTACGTCTTGAACTAGAACATAAAGCATACCGGGCCATTAAAGAGCTCAATTATGATTTCAAACTTGCCGGTGAGAAGAGGTTATTTGACATTAGCTCACTTGATGAATGGAGAACTCAAGCCTATGAGAATTCCAAACTGTTTAAAGAAAAAGTTAAAAGGTGGCATGACAAAAGGATACAAAGCGTGAGTTTAACGTAGGTGATTATGTGTTGCTCTTCAACTCTTGTTTAAGATTTTTTGTAGGAAAACTCCTCTCTAAATGGGAAGGTCCTTACGTTATCGAGAAGGTCTATCGTTCGGGTGCCATAAAAATCAACAACTTCAAAGGCACAAGTCCGAAGGTGGTGAACGGACAAAGAATCAAACATTATATCTCAGGTAATCCCATAAATTTTGAAACTAATGTTATTGAAACCGTAACCCCGGAGGAATACATAAGGGACAATTTCTAGAACGTTTCAGACTCTGAAAAAATAGGTATGTGGTACGGTAAGTAAACCGACTCCAAAACAGTTCTAATAGAAATTTTTCTCCGTTTTGGAATATTTAAGAAAATAGGAAAATAAGAAGTAGTCCAGGAAGGACACGAGGCGTCCATGAGGGTGGAGGGCGCGCCCCCCTGCCTCGTGGGCACCTTGTGTGCTCTCCGGACTCTGTTTTCTTGCATGATACTTCTTTTAGTCGGTAAAAATTCATTATATAATCTCCCGAAGGTTTTGACCACCGTATCACACAAATATCCTCTGTTTTTGTTTCAAGCTGTTTCAGCAGCAGATTTAGAGCAAGATGTCTTCTCAAGAGTCAGTCAGGCAGAGTCAGGTGTCTCATCCGACACCAGGTCCAGGAGAAAACAATGATGCCTATCACTTTGAGCCATCAACAAAGGAGGAGATGGAGGCCGACTTGAAAATGATAGATGCCATGGAGGAGGATCAAGAAGTTACCTCTCGTTTCTGAGCCGGATTCACGATGGGGGAACTACAGAGCTTAGCTATTCCAAACTCGGTCATCCCTTCCAATGTTAGATTTCTTTCTTATGAAAATATGAAAAAGAGTGTCACTTGTTCTCCAGCAGCTATGCAACATCCATGGGTGAAAGGAGCTTTAGCTGTCACGGGTAATCTCCACAAGGAAATAATGGACCTCAAGCAGCAAGTCAATAAGCTCGAGGAGGAGAATCGTATCCTAAGGGGCATCATCGCCAAGAATATCACACCACCACCTCCGAAAAAGGAGACATAATCACATTGGTACGGGCACTCCCCTTGGAAACTGCCAAGTTTGGGGGAGTTGCCCCGGTATCGTATCACCATCACACTCCTATCTTTACCGTTTTTCTTAGTTCGTTCCTTTTGGTAATATCTTGATCTAGTAGAATAAAGTTTTAGTATGATCTAGTTTTGAGTTTTGCTTTATGATCCTTCTATGTAATCGAGTCCGTGAGCTATATATAATAAAGATTAGTGTTGAGTCAAGGGCTTGTTTATCTTGCTATGATCTTGAAAAAAAAAGAAAAATAAGGAATAAAAAGAAATAAAGAGATCATATTACTCTTATGGAGAGTGATGACTTCACATATAAATAGTATGATGATTAAAAGTTGTTGAGAGGTGGCAAACATAGTTTTGGTCATCATTGCAATTAATAGGAAGTAATAAAGAAAGAGAGGGTTTTCACATATAAATATACTATCTTGGACATTGATAACCCACAAGTATAGGGGATCGCAACAGTTTTTGAGGGTAGAGTATTCAACCCAAATTTATTGATTCGACACAAGGGGAGCCAAAGAATATTCTCAAGTATTAGCAGTTGTGTTGTCAATTCAACCACACCTGGATAACTTAATATCTGCAGCAAAGTATTTAATAGCAAAGTAGTATGGAAGTAACGGTAATAGTAGCAAAAGTAACAGTAGAAGTTTTGTAGTAATTGTAACAGTGGCAACGATAAAGTAACTAAGCAAAGAGCAATATGTGAAAAGCTCGTAGGCATTGGATCAGTGATGGATAATTATGTCAGATGCGATTCCTCATGTAATTGTTATAACATAGGGTGACACAGAACTAGCTCCAGTTCATCAATGTAATGTAGGCATGTATTCCGAATATAGTCATACATGCTTATAGAAAAGAACTTGCATGACATCTTTTGTCCTACCCTCCCGTGGCAGTGGGGTCCTATTGGAAACTAAGGGATATTAAGGCCTCCTTTTAATAGAGTACTGGACCAAAGCATTAACACTTAGTGAATACATGAACTCGTCAAACTACGGTCATCACCGAGAGTGGTCCCGATTATTGTCACTTCGGGGTTGTCGGATCATAACACATAATAGGTGACTATAGACTTGCAAGATAGGATCAAGAAATCATATATATTCATGAAAACATAATAGGTTCAGATCTGAAATCATGGCACTCGGGCCCTAGTGACAAGCATTAAGCATAGCAAAGTCATAGCAACATCAATCTCAGAACATAATGGATACTAGGGATCAAACCCTAACAAAACTAACTCGATTACATGGTAAATCTCATCCAACCCATTACCGTCCAGCAAGCCCATGATGGAATTACTCACGCACGGTGGTGAGCATCATGAAATTGGTGATGGAGGATGGTTGGTGATGACGACGGCGACGGATTCCCCTCTCCGGAGCCCCAAACGGACTCCAGATCTGCCCTCCCAAGAGAGTTTAGGGCATGGCGGTGGCTCCGTATCGTAAAACGCGATGAATCCTTCTCTTCCATTTTTTTTCTCCCCGAACGTGAATATATGGAGTTGGAGTTGAGGTCGGTGGAGCTCCAGGGGGCCCACGAGGCAGGGGGCACGCCCTAGGGGGGCGCGCCCCCACCCTCGTGGACAGGGTGTGGGCCCCTTGACGTTGATTCTTTCGCCAATATTTTTTATTAATTCCAAAAAGTTGCTCCGTGGATTTTCAGGTCATTTCGAGAACTTTTATTTCTGCACAAAAATAACACCATGGCAGTTCTGCTGAAAACAGCATCAGTCCGGGTTAGTTCCATTCAAATCATGCAAGTTAGAGTCCAAAACAAGGGCAAAAGTGTTTGGAAAAGTAGATACGATGGAGACGTATTAACTACCCCAAGCTTAAACCTTTGCTTGTCCTCAAGCAATTCAGTTGACAAACTGAAAGTGATAAAGGAAAACTTTGCCAAACTCTGTTTGCTCTTGTTGTTGCAAATATGTAAAGCCAACATTCAAGTTTTCAGCAAAGATTATGAACTAACCATATTCACGGTAAAACTTAGGTCTCATGTTTACTCATATCAATGGCATAATCAACTAGCGATCAATAATAATAAATCTTGGATGACAACACTTTCTCAAAACAATCATAATATGATATAACAAGATGGTATCTCGCTAGCCCTTTTTGAGACCGCAAAACATAAATGTAGAGCACCCCCGAAGATCAAGGATTGACTAGACATTGTAATTCATGGTAAAAGAGATCCAGTCATAGTCATACTCAATATAAATTAATAGTAATGCATGCAAATGACAGCGATGCTCTCCAACTGGTGCTTTTTAATAATAGGGTGATGACTCAACATAGAAGTAAATAGATAGGCCCTTCACAGAGGGAAGCAGGGATTTGTAGAGGTGCCATAGCTCGATTTTGAAATAGAGATAAATAATATTTTGAGCGGTATACTTTCATTGTCAACATAACAACTGAGAGATCTCGATATCTTCCATGCTACACACATTATAGGCGGTTCCCAAACAGAATGGTAAAGTTTATACTCCCCCACCACCAACAATCATCAATCCATGTGCTTGCCCAAAACAACGGGTGCCTCCAACTAACAACAATCCTGGGGGAGTTTTGTTTGCAATTATTTTGATTTGATTTGAGCATGGGACTGGGCATCCCGGTTACCAGCCATTTTCTCATGAATGAGGAGCGGAGTCCACTCCTCTTGAGAATAACCCGCCTAACATGGAAGATATATACAACCATAGTTGATACATGAGCTGTTCAAGCATACAAAACAGAATTTCATTTGAAGGTTTGGAGTTTGGCACATACAAATTTACTTGGAACGGCAAGTAGATACCGCATATAGGAAGGTATGGTGGACTCATATGGAATAACTTTGGGGTTTATGGATTTTGGATGCACAAGCAGTATTCCCGCTTAGTACAAGTGAAGGCTAGAAAGAGACTGGGAAGCGACCAACTAGAGAGTGACAACAGTCATGAACATGCATTAAAATTAATGACAATTGAGTGCAAGCATGAGTAGGATATAATCCACCATGAACATAAATATCATGAAGGCTATGTTGATTTTGTTTCAACTACATGTGTGAACATGTGCCAAGTCAACTCACTCGAATCATTCAAAGGAGGATACCACCCTATCATACCACATCACAACCATGTTAGTAGCATGTTGGCATGCAAGGTAAACCATTATAAACTCCTAGCTAATTAAGCATGGCATAAGCAACTATAATCTCTAATTGTCATTGCAAACATGTTTATTCATAATAGGCTGAATCAGGAACGCTGAACTAATCATATCTACAAAAACAAGATAGGTCGAGTTCGTACCAGCTTCTCTCATCTCAATCAGTCCATCATATATCATCATTATTGCCTTTCACTTGCATGACCGAACGGTGTGGATAATAATAATAGTGCACGTGCATTGGACTAAGCTGGAATTTGCAAGCATTCAATTCAAGGGAGAAGACAAGGTAATATGGGCTCTTGGTTAAATCAACAATAATGCATATGAGAGCCACTCAACATTTTCATCATGGTCTTCTCCTCTCGACCCCCAAAGAAAAGAAAAGAAATAAAACTATTTAGACGGGAAAGCTCCCAACAAGCAAAAGAAGAACGAGAAATCCTTTTGAGTTTTCTTTTAATTACTACTACTACATGCATGGAAAGTAAACTAGCTAAAAGCTACAACTAATTTTTTTTTGTTTTTTCTTAAGGTTATTCAAACACACAAGAAGAAAGCAAGAAAAAGGAAAATAAACTAGCATGGATAATACAATGAAAAAGTATGAGCACCGACAACTAGAATGAGTGTGAACATGAATGTAATGTCGGTGAGAAATACGTACTCCCCCAAGCTTAGGCTTTTGGCCTAAGTTGGTCTATGCCCATGCATTAAAGTTATAGCTGGGGTCGTACTGAGATACAACAGCTACTTCCTCACGAGCTGCAACTTGGAGGCGAGCTGCCTCCATCCTCCTCTCATACTCGGGCGCCTCCTCCCTAGTTATAATATATCTCCTTTTTGCTTGAAAGTTAAAGAAACCAGGAGTAGGGAGAGCAACATGGACAGTGCAACATTTGTCAAAGATTAGTCGATATTGGAGGACTGTTCATCCCTCTCTAGAAACTGATGGCTAACCATGGCATTATAATCTAGATAAGCAGGAGGAAACTCCATATCACTTCCATGTATGGGTACACCAAGATAATTAGCTACACGAGTTGCATAAATCCCTCCAAACAAATCTCCACATGTACCATTAAGATGCAGCCTTCGTGCAACAATGGTCCCCAAGTTATATTGTTTATCACCTAATACAGCACTCTTGAGAACACTAAGATCTGGAACACACATGTGACAAGCTTCATCTTTACCGTTAATGCATCTACCTATGAAGAGAGCAAAATAATGTATAGCAGGAAAATGAATGCTCCCTATGGTAGCTTGTGTGATTTCTCTGGATTCACGCATAGTGATACTAGCAAGGAAGTCTTTATATTCACATTTACGAGGTTCATTGATACTGCCCCACTGCGGAGTTTGCAAGCAGTATTAAAATCTTCTAGGTCCATGGTATATGATTTATCATAAAGATCAAATAAAACAGTGTGAGAATTGCGCATAGATGTGAATTTAAACCTTCTCACAAAGGAATCAGTAAGGTAGTAGTGTTGGGAGCACTTATCTGACATGAAGTCCTCAAGATCGGCATTACGCACATTCGTGTCAAATTCATCCTTAATGCCTGCCTAGACCATAAACTCCTCTGATGGCCATTCACAAGGCCGTACTTGAGCTTCCCTCGGTGGTTCATCGTCCGGCTCATGTATTGCAAGCATGGGTCCTTGCTTCCTTGAAGAACTGCCTTGGTACATTTTCCTAGACATAATTCTTCCTCTGAAAAATTTCTGAAAATTTCAATTGAAGGTTTGGAGTTTGGCACATACAAATTTACTTGGAACGGCAAGTAGATACCGCATGTAGGAAGGTATGGTGGACTCACATGGAATAACTTTGGGGTTTATGGATTTTGGATGCACAAGTAGTATTCCCGCTTAGTACAAGTGAAGGCTAGAAAGAGACTGGGAAGCGACAAACTAGAGAGTGACAACAGTCATGAACATGCATTAAAATTAATGAAAATTGAGTGCAAGCATGAGTAGGATATAATCCACCATGAACTTAAATATCGTGAAGGCTATGTTGATTTTGTTTCAACTACATGTGTGAACATGTGCCAAGTCAAGTCACTCGAATCATTCAAAGGAGGATACCACCCTATCATACCAAATCCAAACCATTTTAATAGCATGTTGGCATGCAAGGTAAACCATTATAAACTCCTAGCTAATTAAGCATGACATAAGCAACTATAATCTCTAATTGTCATTGCAAACATGTTTATTCATAATAGGCTGAATCAGGAACGATGAACTAATCATATTTACAAAAACAAGATAGGTTGAGTTCGTACCAGCTTCTCTCATCTCAATCAGTCCATCATATATCGTCATTATTGCCTTTCACTTGCACGACCGAACGGTGTGGATAATAATAATAGTGCACGTGCATTGGACTAAGCTGGAATTTGCAAGCATTCAATTCGAGGGAGAAGACAAGGTAATATGGGCTCTTGGTTAAATCAACAATAATGCATATGAGAGCCACTCAACATTTTCATCATGGTCTTCTCCTCTTGACCCCAAAGAAAAGAAAAGAAATAAAACTATTTAGACGGGAAAGCTCCCAGCAAGCAAAAGAAGAACGAGAAATGTTTTTGAGCTTTCTTTTAATTACTACTACTACAGGCATGGAAAGTAAACTAGCTAAAAGCTACAACTATTTTTTTTTCTTAAGATTATTCAAACCAACAAGAAGAAAGCAAGAAAAAGGAAAATAAACTAGCATGGATAATACAATGAAAAAGTATGAGCACCGACAACTAGAATGAGTGTGAACATGAATGTAATGTCGGTGAGAAATACGTACTCCCCCAAGCTTAGGCTTTTGGCCTAAGTTGATCTATGCCCATGGATTAATGTTATAGTTGGGGTCGTACTGAGATGCAACAGCTACTGCCTCACGAGCTGCAACTTGGAAGCGAGCTGCCTCCATCCTCCTCTCGTACCCGTTCGCCTCCTCCTTGGTTATAATATATCTCCTTTTTGCTTGAAAGTTAAAGAAACCAGGAGCAGGGAGAGCAACATGGATAGTGCGACGTCTGTCAAAGATTAGTCGGTATTGGAGGAACTGTTCATCCCTCTCTAGAAACTGATGGCTAACCATGGCATTATAATCTAGATAAGCAGGAGGAAACTCCATATCACTTCCATGTATGGGTACACCATGATAATTAGCTACACGAGTTGCATAAATCCCTCCAAACAAATCTCCACATGTACCATTAAGATGCAGCCTTCGTACAAGAATGGCCCCCAAGTTATATTGTTTATCACCTAATACAACACTCTTGAGAACACTAAGATCTGGAACACACATGTGACAAGCTTCATCTTTACCGTTAATGCATCTACCTATGAAGAGAGAAAAATAATGTATAGCAGGAAAATGAATGCTCCCTATGGTAGCTTGTGTGATTTCTTTGGATTCACCCACAATGATACTAGCAAGAAAGTCTTTATATTCAGATTTACGAGGTTCATTGATATTGCCCCACTGTGGGAGTTTGCAAGCAGTATTAAAATCTTCTAGGTCCATGGTATATGATTTATCATAAAGATCAAATAAAACATTGTGAGAATTGCGCGTAGATGTGAATTTAAACCTTCTCACAAAGGAATCAGTAAGGTAGTAGTGCTGGGAGCACTTATCTGACATGAAGTCCTCAAGATCGGCGTTACGCACATACGTGTCAAATTCATCCTTAATGCCTGCCTAGACCGTAAACTCCTCTGACGGCCATTCACAAGGCCGTACTTGAGCTTCCCTCGGTGGTTCATCGTCCGGCTCACATATTGCAAGCCTGGGTCCTTGCTTCCTTGAAGAACCGCCTTGGTACATTTTCCTAGACATAATTCTTCCTCTGAAAAATTTCTGAAAATTTTAGTAACTCAAAATAAAAGTGAACCAAACTCAACAAAATTGATAGCAACTACTCCCACAAGTGCCTAGAGACTATATCATGCATTAGAAGTACTTGGGACCATATAAATTTGACATGCAAGCTCAAGAACAGGGTCACCTTAGCAGCAAAAAATTGCAATGAATAAAGCACTAGAACAAAAACTAATTGGACCATTGGAGGAGTCACATACCAAAGAACAATCCCCCAAAGCAGTTTTGTGAGTGGAGCTTTGAGTAAGGAGATCGAAAATGGCGGCAAGATGAGCTAGAACTCGTGCTTGAGCTGGATGGTAATTTTTTTTGGGAAGAAGAAGAAGTGTGTGAGTGAGGGAATAAGTGGGGGGGGGGGGGGCACCATGGGCCCACGAGGCAGGGGGCACGCCCCAGGGGGGTGGGCATGCCCTGGGCCCTCGTTGCCAGGTTCTTGCTCCCCCTGCTGTGTTCTCAGTGCCAAATATTCTCAAATATTCTTGAAAAAACACATTTCATTTTCAGGGCATTTGGAGAACTTCTATTTTCGGGGTATTTTTTTATTGCAAGGATAAATCAGAAAACAGACAGAAAAATACTATTTTTGCTTTATTTAATCTAAATAAGAGAAAGTAAAAAGAAGGTACAGAAGGTTGTTCCTTCTAACTTCATCCATCTAATGCTCATCAAAAGGAATCCACTAACAAGGTTGATCAAGTCTTGTTAACAAACTCATTCCGAGTCGCATGAAACCGGAGAAATTTCGAATAGCACTAGGTTACCTCAACGGGGATATGTACATCCCCAATAATAAGAATATCATATTTCTTCTTGACAGTAGGAAGAGGATATTCAAAACCTCCGATAATCGATGGAATTTTTCCAATAGAATTGATACTATGAACTTGAGGTTGTTTCCTCGGAAAGTGTACCGTATGCTCATTACCATTAACATGAAAAGTGGCATTGCCTTTGTTGCAATCAATAACAGCCCCTCCAGTATTCAAAAAGGGTCTACCAAGGATAATCAACATACTATCGTCCTCAGGAATATAAAGAATGACAAAGTCCGTTAAAATAGTAACATTTGCAACCACAATAGGCACATCCTCACAAGTACCAATAGGTATAGCGGTTGATTTATCGGCCATTTGAAAGATATTTCAGTAGGTGTCAACTTATTCAACTCAAGTCTACGATATAAAGAGATAGGCATAACACTAACACCAGCTCCAAGATCACATAAAGCAGTTTTAACATAGTTTCTTTTAATGGAGCATGGTATAGTTGGTACACCGGGATCTCCTAGTTTCTTAGGTATTCCACCCTTACAAGTATAATTAGCAAGGATGGTGGAAATTTCAGCTTCTGGTATCTTTCTTTTATTTGTAACAATATCTTTCATGTACTTAGCATAAGGATTCATTTTAAGCATATCAGTCAAACGCATACGCAAAAAGACAGGTCTAATCATTTCAGCAAAGCGCTTAAAATCCTCATCATCCTTTTTCTTGGATGGTTTATGAGGAAAAGGCAAGGGTTTCTGAACCCATGGTTCTCTTTCTTTACCGTGCTTCCTAGCAACAAAGTCTCTCTTATCATAACATTGATTCTTTGATTGTGGGTTATCAAGATCAACAGCAGGTTCAATCTCTACATCATTATTATTGCTAGGTTGAGCATCAACATGAACATCATCGTTAACATTATCACTAGGTTCATGTTCATCACCAGATTGAGTTTCAGCATCAGAAATAGAAATATCATTGGGATTCTCAGGCGTGTCTACAACAGGTCCACTAGAAGCATGCAAAGTCCTATCATTTTTCTTCTTCTTCTTAGAAGGACTAGGTGCATCTACATTATTTCTCTGAGAAT
The DNA here is from genome assembly GCF_018294505.1 of Triticum aestivum. NCBI lineage: Eukaryota > Viridiplantae > Streptophyta > Magnoliopsida > Poales > Poaceae > Triticum > Triticum aestivum. The sequence continues at coordinate 322,034,787 of NC_057804.1, read as the reverse complement.
CTTGCTCAGTTCTCTTAGGGTGGCCCTCAGGATACAAAGGTTCCTGAGTCATTTTACCTGTTCCAGTCATAACTCTAACAACATTATCATTTCTCTTATCATTTAATTCATTGAGAAAATCATTTTGTGCTTTAAGCACTTGTTCTACTTGAGTGGTAACCATAGAAGCGTGTTTACTAATAAGTTTAAGTCTTTCTTAACTCTAGACATATAATCACTCAAGTGTCCAATCATATAAGCATTACTTTTCAATTTTCTACCAACATAAGCATTGAAGTTTTCTTGTTTAGCCATAAAGTTATCAAACTCATCCAAGCATTTGCTAGCAAACTTAGTAGACGGGATTCAACTTTATCATATCTATAGAGAGAATTTACCTTTACTACCTGTGATGGGTTATCAAGACCATGTATTTCTTCAGCAGGTGGTATATTAAGGCCATGTATTTCTTCAACAGGAGGTAAATTCTTATCATCTTCAGCTTTAATACCCTTTTCTTTCGTAGATTTATTTGCCTCTTGCATATCTTCTAGACTGAGAAATAGATCACCCCTTTTCTTTGGAGTTGGCTTAGGCGTTGGTTCAGGAAGTGTCCAATTGTTTTCCTTAGTCAGCCTATTATTCAATAGCAATTCAGCTTGATCAACAGTTCTTTCCCTGAAAACATAACCAGCACAACCATCCAGGTGGTCTCTGGAAGCATCGGTTAGTCCATTATAAAAGATATCAAGTATTTCATTTTTCTTGAGAGGATGATCATGCAAAGCATTAAGTAATCGGAGAAGCTTCCCCCAAGCTTGTGGGAGACTCTCTTTTTCAATTTGCACAAAATTATATATTTCCCTTAAGGTAGCTTGTTTCTTATGAGCGGGGAAATATTTAGCGGAGAAGTAATTGTGACAGCCTGATTTTTGTCCCTTTCTTTTTCTTTTGTTTTTCCGAGGTTTTTGCTTGAGTTTTCTTTTTCTGTGGCTTTGTGGTCTGGAAACTGAAGAAGATGACCTCTTCTTTGCTTCCGGAGTGGATTGTCATTCCCAAATCTTTCCCTAGACCCTGTCATTTTCATCCTAGCCCAAATCCCAATATTCTTTTATAGGGAATATTCCTTTTCTATTAAAGGAATAACTCAAATTGCCCTAGGTTGTGAAGCAACCTATATTTCCCTCACTCCTAAAATTCCTAAATAATTCTCATAAATTGTTTGGGTCATATCTTGATCAAATATGGCAAAAAATTTCATTGCCATGTTCAAAAATAATTCCCCAATATTCCTTTTTCTATTCTGCCTGGAATGGCACTTTGTGAAGGAAGTGTCATTTATATTTTTCCTAGTGGCTCCCAACCTTTTTGGGCATGTTTATATGTCCAAATAATTGCCTCATGCACAAGTTCAAATTTAGTTGCCTAGCCAATCTTCCTCAGCGAATTTTCAAAGTTTCTGTCAGACAGAAGGCTTTGTGAAGGAAGTACTAGCTAGGAGTATCCAACTGAGATGAACTTTTGCACATTCCTTAATGTGCTCACATTAACCCCTTCCACCCATTTGCAGCCCCATCTAATCATCTATGTGAGCACAGGAGTTGATTCTGGCAATATTTTTAGGTTGTGAAGCAAGTGCATTTTGTATTGCTTCAAAAATCCTAATAAATTACCAGATCATTATTCTACTCATGAAACATCTCTCCACCTAATTTGGAATCATTTCATTGATCCATTTGATCACCATAATTATTCCAAGTTTCTAGACAGAAATGATGTTTGTGAAACAAGTGCCATTTTGGTTTGTCCATTTGGCATGAGCTTTTTACAGTATCTTTATATGTCCATATAATGAGGATTTGCCAAGTTGCATCCCATTCCATAACTCCATGTGAGTGCACCATCATGATCTAGTTTCTGGACCATTTTGGTCAGTTGTGAAGCAAATGCAGTAAATCTTGGTCCATTTACCCCCCAACTCCCCAGGACTGTAGTCCTTCCTAGCCTAAACACCCCAGACAACTTATTTGGCTTCAAGCAATTCCCTGTTGATCACATTGAGCTGATAAAGTTTACTGCAGTAAACTTCATAGCTCACTAACCTGTTAACCATAGCCGTTTTCATCAAACTACCACCGTAGTTGAGACCTACCCTGGAGGAACTTACCACTAGACAACATTTGCCAGCTGTTTGCCTCCCACACATGCCAGCAGTGGTGGTGACCACCATTTTAGCATGCCATGAGCGCGCCCAGAATGGCTTCTTGCTCGACCCCCTCCCCCTCTTGTCGGCTTCGCGCTCGTGAGGATGTCCAGTAGATAGCCCGCGTCGTCGCCGTCCTCCTGGACCCCTCTCCCCCTCCATCCGCTTGTCGGAGCTCATCATCGCGCGCCCACGGGTGAGCAGTGCCGATGTGCATTAATGGCGCTTGGCTGCTTCCCTCCCCTCAACCTCTTCTATCCATGAGCTCTGCGACTCGTCTGCATCTACTTCGTCGCCTTCCCCGTGCCCCCCGTGCTCCCTGGCCTCACCAGATCGTTGGCCGGACGTGCCAGCCGGCACCCAAGGCCGTGCCCCTCGCTCCACCTAGAAATGGCCCTCCCCGAGCCCTCCCGAGCTCATCCACAGCCTCGCCACCCTCCTCTAGCCCCTCCCAGCCTCTCGCCCAAGCCCCAGAGCTCCTCCCCGTCTCTTTTGGCCGCCATGGTCGCCGGAGCGCCTCGGCTAAATTAGCCCGACGCCGAGCCTCCCCCTCAGTTCGTCCACCACCACTGGATTCCCCACTCGCCAGTGATCCTCCCCAGCCCCTTATCTAGTCGCCGGAGTAGCTGTGGCCGTCGTCCCCAAGATCGGCCACCGCCGCCCCTGTTTCTCTGTTGCCGCGAGTCGCCGTCGCCTTGGGCCCTTCCCCAGAGCTGCTATGCTGCTGGATGGGCGCGGTGATCCTCGCGGAGGCTGTCGGTGGCCTCGCCTCGGCCAATGGTGGCCGGAGCCGGCCGGACCACCACAGCCCCGCTCGCCTCTATCTTCTTCGGTGGCCACCCGTCGCCGTCCCTCCATCCCTCCTCGGTGCTCGTGCGGTGGCCAGTCGGGTGCGGCGTCCCGTTCTGATCCCGCCGGTGGCCGGAGCATCACCGGAGGTGGCCGGTGGCGTCGGGAGGCACCGGCCTCGCTGCTGCCTCCTCTGCTTTGCGGGCGCCGTCGGGAGAGGGTGAGAGGAAGAAGAGAAGAGTGAAGTGGATAAGGTGGGACCCACCTATCAGCCACACAGGAGCCGGCCCCGCCACTTCCACGCTAGATAAGTGGAAGCGAAATTCCTGGAATACGCTTTCCGTTTTTCTGTTTTGGCCCTGTCTGTAAAATAAAATTTTACATATAGGTCCCTGGCAGTAAAACCCTTATATCTTTTTATCCGTAACTCCAAATAAGGTGATTCCAACGCTCACTTCTTCGTTTCGTCGAGCCCGTTCTGTTGGTCATGCTTTCGGTATGGTTTGACACTGTGAAAATGACCATTATGCCCTTGACCTTATTCAGCCCTCTCCGAGAGAGAACGTTTTCCGGCGATTCATTCCGCGAGTTTCTCGCACTTCTCCCGGTGATTTCTTCCACCCCAGGCAAGCCACAATACCCACTTGCATGATAGTCATGCAGTAGCCATGGTTTTCAACTTGAATCTTTATTAAATGTTTGCTTGTTGAAAAGATGGTTATCGTTGTTCCGGATGTTTAGATTTGCATGTTCACTTTTGTGCTATGTTGTCTTGTACTCTGTTATCATGTTCTACCTGCTAGTATTTTCTTTCATATGTTTATACTTGCTAGTAGTGCATGTTGATGTTGGTGATGTTCGTGCTAGTTAGTATGCCATGCTCAGTGGATATGATTCATTGTTCATATGGTGGATAATTATGTGATACCCTCATGATTATGTTGATATCATGTTCATGCATTTTATCATGGCTCAGCTTATTTGCATTCAAGTTAACCGAATTAAATTGAACTTGAACAACTGTTGGCTGAGTCATGGTGCCGCTGAAACGATGCTGACCAGTGCAAGCACACTTACCGGTATGGGACGGTCCTAACTGGGTCTATTGTCGTGCCTCTCGCCGGTGCCTCCAACGAGGGAATGTTATGGGCGCGCGCTACCCTGATCAGGTAGGCGGACATAAGCCTTGTGTGCCTGTTGTTGTTGTTATTTGCACATGTCCCCATTTGGAACGGTTTATTGTTTTGGGCCACGACGGTGGTCTTTGAGGTGTCTTGAGGTAGACACGGGGCCACCCATGACTTAGCCCAGTGGGGAGTGAGTCGGAGTGGCCGGGAGAGTGTCATGGCAGTAGGATGGTTTTATCGGAACGCCGTTGGTCCACCCGAATGGGAGTGCGAGGCCATGGGTTCCGTAATGTGGGTACAGTGTACTAACCTCTCCAGAGTGTATATTAAATCTATCGATAGCCACGCCCATGGATAAGGGCCCAGTTTGAAAGTAGGGTACACCATGAGTCAAGAGTAATAAGAATAACTTGATTAATGACAACTCATGGTTGTGATCGCCGTAAGGATCATGGGCCATTTATTGGTCGGGTTGTGATCGCCGTAAGGATCACGGTTTGAGACCAAGTGTTGGTCGTGGTTGTGATCGTCGTAAGGATCACAGGCCATTTATTGGTCGGGTTGTGATCGCCATAAGGATCACGGTTTGAGACCAAGTGTTGGTCGTGGTTGTGATCGCCGTAAGGATCACCGTGGTATCGAGGATACCGAGTTGTTGGATATTCGTGATGTTGTGCGAGAATCGTGGGTAAAGATCAAGCTCCTTGTGGTCATTTACTGATTGCTACGGTATTGGTTATACCAAGCTCGATTTGATCCTGAGATGATCGTGTGATGTCCGAGGTTGGTAAGTGATGCATGTGACAGTTACCAAGTAACCCGAGCAGAATAAGTGGTGCATATAGTGTCATCATGTTGCATGCTAGTATTGTCAGATTCATATGTTCTTGACATGTTCATGTTGTTCTAGCTATATCATGTTCATGTTGATGCCATGTTGCTATGATGATATCATGTTAATTTCTGCTTAACCTGTAATTGCCATGGTGTTGTTTGTCTTGAATGCTTCTGGTTAATGTGAGCTTGCAAGTACATTCAATGTACTGACTTGGCGTGTCATGCCAGTTTGCAGGTCATGCCGGATTTGATTGCTTGCTTGTCGTGGTTTCCGTTCGTGAGAGGTAGGATAAGCGTTCCAGCCAGAGTCCCCGTGGAGTGGAGTTCACCACCGTCGTCGTTGTTCTGCTGCTAGAGTTCTTCCGCTGCATCGTGTTGTTCTGCTGCTTGCATAGATCAATAGTGGCAGGCATAGTGTCGCTATGCCGATGTAACCATTGTACCCAAATATATTGTAATAAAGAGCTGGTTTGTTCTATTCTAAGCAGTGCCATATTCCTGAAGACTTCATCTCGATCTCTGGGCTGGAATACGGGGCGTTCCGGTTTTCTCTGAGCCGGGGTGCCACAAGCTTGGTATCAGAGTAGGTCTGGCTGTAGGACGCCCTAGACCGCGCGAACGTTAGAAAGCGGTAGTATAGACCCAGTTTGTTTGATGCACTTGATTGCTGCATTTGTTTGTCGCATAGCATGCATATAGATTATTATTTAGTCGTTAACGGTTAATCTTGTGAGTGTAGGTGGTATCGGTTCTGATCCACTACCTACACCCTCCTTCTTATCATGCCTGCTCTTCGGTGTGATGCGACCACATCATCATCCATGCCCTCCATCTCGTTCTTTTGGCAACCCTTGCTGACCTTTGTTATCAGAAAAGGGCAATGCCATTAGACCCAGTCTTCCACTGTTATCTTGCCTTGTCATTTCATTCTTTGGACGGGTATGATTCCCTTCGTACGCTCAATGATGAGGTAGTCGTGACTTTTGTGTCTTGCTACTTGATCGTTAAGTCCGTCCTCACCTATGTATCCATCCAGATCCAGCCGCTATTCAACCAGTGCTTGGTGTAGCTTCGGTTACACCAACACCTTCCACACATTTATTCGTCCTCATGCACATCACCACAACATATTAGACCGCAATATCGGAGTTTCCGCGAGATTTGTGTGCTTAGGTGTGCATGCATATTATTGTGTTAGTAGCAGTAATATGTGATGATTGCTTGATTAATTATCTTAGTAGAATGCTTCTGTGCTTTTGTTTTAGTCGTTTCTATTGTTCGTTTCTTTGGGCCTTCGATATTACAAATTTTTCCCCTATTAAAGTTGCTTGTCAGCCGACACTCGACCCAAAGAGTCAGCAAGAAATGCATATATTTGGAAACTCAGCTAAACAAAATGGAATTATCAGCAAACTGCAATGAAAATTGGAATATCTTGTCTGGATGCAAAAGAAATCCTGGCTGGACCGTCAGTATCAAGTTTGCATTAGCGTGCACTCATCACAACAAAATGATTAAATCAACAAGAAGATAAATTGTGTGCAAGGTTGACAGAATATTATCAAAGGTATGGCTCAGATACAAGTTTAATTTTTCGTTGAGGATGATTTTGGAACTCGATGTACCTGGAAGCAAGCAAAAATATGGCATATACTCAGAAAGGAGGATAGTCCAGTAAAACCCTGTTTCATACAAGAAATCAACATCAGAAATATTAAGATGGTATGTATATGTGGAAATCGGTCTGCATATCACAATAAGAAGTTTCTGGTGTAATCAACCCACTTTTCCCTCGCAAGATACCCGAGAAGCTTCCAAGGCAAGATTCATCTATCTTCCTCAGTACGATACGTGGATGATTTCCCGTGCAAGGTACCCTGTCTTCTTCAGTAAGCAACCACAAAAGCTTCTGGCATAAGGTACCGAGTCTTTCCCCAGCAAAGTCTTTAAGGGGGTAAGCTTTTGAAGCACGATACCCAGTCTTCTTCAGCAAGCTGTCCGATGAAAGTTTCGAGCACAAGCCAGCCAATATTCTTCAGTAAGACATTGGTACAAGGTAGTACACTGTGAATTGACAGGATATGGCAGTGAATCCCAAGAATCAGATCCGCAACATTTTGGTCAGAATCAAGAATTAGTCAGAATACACGTCTGTCTCGAAATCAGGTCCTCATATATATGCAATGGGCATACCATCAAGATCTTACAAGTCACTCGGATGAGGATCTGATAACCACGCGAGGATGATTAACAGAAGAAAGCCAGTATACACTGCAGTGTGACAAAGGATTATGAGTATTGACGACATCAATGAGCTCAGTACAAGTACCCGTGAACCTAGAAAATGATCCTGATGAGCCCTTGTCCCCTTTTATCCAATAACAGCACCACGCCTGTGATCTGAGCTGTTTCTAGCTATCCGGGGTGGATGCCGATTTTTGTTTCTCTCTTCAACAACTGTCACGAGTCTGAGTTGCTTTTCGGCCGTCTCGTACAACTGTTGAGTTTCTTTTTGTGACAATAGCACTATAGCTGCTTTTTGGCTAATTTAGGGAGCTGCCACCTTCTTCTTATCGACCCGGTCTCGTGCTCTAAGCTGCTTTTCGGCCGTCTTGAGTCGTGGTTGAGTTATTTCAGTAATGTCCCAGATCTGAGTTGTAAAGACCGGTCTGGTGGCTACTGATTTATTTGCCGATTTCTTGCAAGGGTTCAAATGATCATTACCCAACGACCAGAACTTGTGAGGTGTTGAACCTGCCATTTAATGGGTTACCCTATCAGAAAAATGAGGATAAACTACAATTGCCGAAAAAATTGCACCGACAGAACCTATGGTCATACGAAGAAGCAATATGGCCCATCTCTTTCAGCCAAAGATCCAGACCAAGAAAACGATAATGAAGGAGCAAGACCAGTGAGGTAGGTGTGAAAATTGTACACGACCCCCATGGTGCAGATCCCCCGGACAGTCTAAGTTAGTATTGATCCACATGGATATGCCTACAGCATGAGTAATCGGCATGAGGAATAACAGTCTGGAAGCCTCAGTCCTCACTTATATGAATCATCATGGATAGCCTGTCGTGAACAAAATTTTTCCGTCAGAACCACCGTCAGCCAAGTATGCAGATATTATCATACAGGCCAAGCCCTTTATGCTGGCCGAAACAGGAGACAATCAAATATTTGGTACAGATCCAATACTCATGACAATGGAACCAGTTAAGATGGTTCAGAAACTTCTGCGATGAGTCAGAATCTGTCAGGAAACGGTTATGTTTTAACTCACTATTTGGAACCCAAAGGACCTGCATTTAGTGGAGAAACCCAATGCAATGAGTCAGAGCTTGAGTTTTCATCAGAAAAATCTGATCATCATTACATGAAAGGTTGTCAGTGCTGGGTGGCACACCCAGCGGAAATCACTTTTGGATTTGTGAGACAGACATATATTTCAGTCGTGATAATTAAATCACACTCAGCTAGTCAGCAGATCTAAAAAAAATTGGAGCCTATATAAGCATGAGCAAGCCAGGTAAGATCTGTCAGAATGTGGATACAGTAAAGCAAACCACCCAGGGCCAGTCAGATAAAATTTAGTGGGTACAACAATAAAGAAAAAGGATACCCGAGTTGGAAACGGTTTCCTTAAGTCAGAATATTCACACTAGTTCCCTGAGCAACCAAATCTCGAGGACGAGATTTCTTTAAGGGGGTAAGGTTTGTGACAGCCTGATTTTTGGCCCTTTCTTTTTCTTTTGTTTTTTCGAGTTTTTTGCCCGAGTTTTCTTTTTCCGTGGCTTTGTGGTCTGGAAACTGAAGAAGATGACCTCTTCTTTACTTCCAGAGTGGCTTGTCATTCCCAAATCTTTCCCTAGACCAAATCCCAATATTATTTTATTGGGAATATTCCTTTTCTATTAAAGGAATAACTCAAATTGCCCTAGGTTGTGAAGCAACCTATATTTCCCTCACTCCTAAAATTCCGAAATAATTCTCATAAATTGTTTGGGTCATATCTTGATCAAATATGCCAAAACTTTTCATTGCCATGTTCAAATATAATTCCCCAATATTCCTTTTTCTATTCTTCCTGGAATGGCACTTTGTGAAGGAAGTGTCATTTATATTTTTCCTAGTGGCTCCCAACCTTTTTGGGTATGTTTATATGTCCAAATAATTGCCTCATGCACAAGTTCAAATTTATATTCCTAGCCAATCTTCCTTAGAGAATTTTCAAAGTTTCTGTCAGACAGAAGGCTTCGTGAAGGAAGTACTAGCTAGGACTAACCAACTGAGATGAACTATTGCACACTCCTTAATGTGATCATATTAACCCCTTCCACCCATTTGCAGCCCCATCCAATCATCTATGTGAGCACAGGAGCAAATCTTTGATTCTGGCAATATTTTCAAGTTGTGAAGCAGGTGCATTTTGTATTGCTTCAAAAATCCTGATAAATTACGAGATCATTATTCTACTCATGAAACATCTCTCCACCTAATTTGGCATCATTTAATTGATCCATTTGATCACCATAATTATTCCAAGTTTCTGGACAGAAATGATGTTTGTGAAGCAAGTGCCATTTTGGTTTGTCCATTTGCATGAGCTTTTTACAGTACCTTTATATGTCCATATAATGAGGATTTGCCAAGTTGCATCCCATTCCATAACTCCATGTAAGTGCACCATCATGATCTAGTTTCTGGACCATTTTGGTCAGTTGTGAAGCAACTGCGGTAAATCTTGGTCCATTAACCCCCAAACTCCCCAGGACTGTAGTCCTTCCTAGCCTAAACACCCCAGACAACTTATTTGGCTTCAAGCAATTCCCTGTTGATCACATTGAGCTGATAAAGTTTACTGCAGTAAACTTCAGAGCTCACTAACCTTTTAACCATAGCCGTTTTCACCAATCTACCACCGTAGTTGAGACCTACCCTGGAGGAACTTACCACTAGACAACATTTGCTAGCTGTTTGCCTCCCACACATGTCAGCACTGGTGGTGACCACCGTTTTGGCATGCCATGAGTGTGCCCAGAATGGCTTCTTGCTCGGGGCCCTCCCCCTCTCGTCGACTTCGCGCTCGTGAGGATGTCCAGTAGATAGCCCGCGTCGTCGCCGTCCTCCTGGACCCCTGTTCCCCTCTGTCCGCTTCCTCGTCGGCGCTAGTCGCCGCGTGCCCACGGGTGAGCAGTGCCGACGTGCATTAATGGCACTTGGCTACTTCCCTCCCCTCGACCTCTTCTGCCCGTGAGCTCTGCGGCTCGTCCGCGTCTCCTTCGTCGCCTTCCCTGTGCTCGCTGGCCTCGCTAGAGCGTTGGCTGGACGTGCCCGGCAGCACCCGAGGCCGTGCCCCTCGCCCCGCCTATAAATGGCCTTTCTCGAGCCCTCCCGAGCTCACCCGCAGCCTCGCCACCCTCGTATAGCCCCTCCAAGCCTCTCGCCCAAGCCCCGGAGCTCCTCCCCATCTCTTTTGGCCGCCACGGTCACCGGAGCGCCTCGACTAAATTAGCCCGACGCCGAGCCTCCCCCTCCATTTGTCCACCACCACTGGATTCCCCACTCGCCAGTGATCCTCCCCAACCCCTTATCTAGTCGCCGGAGTAGCTGTGGCCGTCGTCCCCAAGATTAGCCGCCGCCGCCCCTATTTCTCTGTTGCCGCGAGTAACCGTCGCCCTGGGCCCTTCCCTAGAGCTGCTACGGTGCTGGATGGGCGCGGTGATCCTCGAGGAGGCTGCCGGTGGCCTCGCCTCGGCCAATGGTGGCCGGAGCCGGCCGGACCACCACAGCCCCGCCCGCCTCTGTCTTCTTCGGTGGCCACCCGTCACCGTCCCTCCATCCCTCCTCGATGCTCATGCGGTGGCCAGTCAGGTGCGGCGTCCCATTCTGATCCCGCCGGTGGCCGGAGCATCACCGGAGGTGGCCGGTGGCGTCGGGACGGCGCTGGCCTCGCTGCTGCCTCCTCTGCTCTGCGGGCGCCATCGGGAGAGGGAGAGAGGAAGAAGAGAAGAGAGGAGAGAGAGAAGTGGATAAGGTGGGACCCACCTGTTAGCCACACAGGAGGCCGGCCCCGCTACTGCCACGCTGGATAAGTGGAAGCGTAATTCCTGGATTACGATTTTCGTTTTTCTGTTTTGGCCCAGTCTGTAAAATAAATTTTGATAGATAGGTCCCTGGTAGTAAAACCCTTGTATCTTTTTATCCATAACTCCAAATGAGGTCATTCCAACGCTCACTTCTTCATTTTGTCGAGCCCGTTCTGCTGGTCATGCTTTCACTATGGTTTGACACTGTGAAAATGACCATTATGCCCTTGCCCTTATTCAGCCCTCTCCGAGAGAGAACATTTTCTGGCGATTCGTTCCGCGAGTTTCTCGCACTTTCTCCCGGTGATTTCTTCCACCCCAGGCAAGCCACAATACCCACTTGCATGATAGTCATGCGGTAGCCATGGTTTTCAACTTGAATCTTTATTAAATGTTTGCTTGTTGAAAAGATGGTTATCGTTGTTCCGGATGTTTAGATTTGCATGTTCACTTTTGTGCTATGTTGTCTTGTACTCTGTTATCATGTTCTACCTGCTAGTATTTCCTTTCATATGTTTATACTTGCTAGTAGTGCATGTTGATGTTGGTGATCTTCATGCTACTCAGTATGCCATGCTCAGTGGATATGATTCATTGTTCATATGGTGGATAGTTATGTGATACCCTCATGATTATGTTGATATCATGTTCATGCATTTTATCATGGCCCAGCATATTTGCATTCAAGTTAACCGAATTAAATTGAACTTGAACAACTATTGGCTGAGTCATGGTGCCGCTGAAATGATGCTGACCAGTGCAACCACGCTTACCGGTATGGGACGATCCTAATTGGGTCTATTGTCATGCCTCTCACTGGTGCCTCCAACGAGGGAAGGTTATGGCGCGCGCTACCCTGATCAGGTAGGCGGACATAAGCCTTGTGTGCCCGTTGTTGTTGTTATGCGCACATGTCCCTGTTTGGAATGGTTTATTGTTTTGGGCCACAATGGTGGTCGTTGAGGTGTCTTGAGGTAGATACGGGGCCACCCATGAGTTAGCCCAGTGGGGAGTGAGTCGGAGTGGCCGGGAGAGTGTCATGTCAGTAGGACGGTTTTGTCGGAACGCCGTTGGTCCACCCGAATGAGAGTGCAAGGCCATTGTTTTTGTAGTGTGGGTACAGTGTACTAACCTCTCCAGAGTGTATATTAAATCTATCGATAGCCGCGCCCATGGATAAGGGCCCAGTTTGAAAGTAGGGTACACCATGAGTCAAGAGTAATAAGAATAACTTGATTAATGACAACTCATGGTTGTGATCGCCGTAAGGATCATGGGCCATTTATTGGTCGGGTTGTGATCGCCGTAAGGATCACGGTTTGAGACCAAGTGTTGGTCGTGGTTGTGATCGTCGTAAGGATCACGAGCCATTTATTGGTCGGGTTGTGATCGCCGTAAGGATCACGGTTTGAGACCAAGTGTTGGTCGTGGTTGTGATCGCCGTAAGGATCACCGTGGTATCGAGGATACCGAGTTGTTGGATATTCGTGATGTTGTGCGAGAATCGTGGGTAAAGATCAAGCTCCTTGTGGTCATTTACTAATCGCTACGGTATTGGTTATACCAAGCTCGATTTGATCCTGAGATGATCGTGTGATGTCCGAGGTTGGTAAGTGATGCATGTGACAGTTACCAAGTAACCCGAGCGGAATAAGTGGTGCATATAGTGTCATCATGTTGCATGCTAGTATGTCAGATTCATATGTTCTTGACATGTTCATGTTGTTCTAGACATATCATGTTCATGTTGATGCCATGATGCTATGATGATACCATGTTAATTTCTGCTTACCTTGTAATTGCCATGCTCTTGTTGGTCTTGAATGCTTCTGGTTAATGTGAGCTTGCAAGTACATTCAATGTACTGACCTGGCGTGTCATGCCAGTTTGCAGGTCATGTCAGATTTGATTGCTTGCTTGTCGTGGTTTCCGTTCGTGCGAGCTAGGATAAGCGTTCCAGCCAGAGTCCTTGCGGAGTGGAGTGCACCACCGGCGTCGTTGTTTCGCCGCTAGAGTTCTTCCGCTGCATCATGTTGTTCTGCTGCTTGCATAGAGCAATAGTGGCAGGCATAGTGTCGCCGTGCCAATGTAACCATTGTAGCCAAATAGATTGTAATAAAGAGCTGGTTTGTTCTATGCTAAGCAGTGCCGTATTCCAGAAGACTTCATTTTGATCTCTGGGCTGGAATACGAGGCGTTCCGGTTTTCTCTGAGCCGGGGTGCCACAGTAATAAATCATATCCTGGGGACTACGCACACAACCAAGATCAAGAGAGTTAAACCTTGTTTTATCATCACCCTTTAATGAGAACGGAAATATCTTAAGGATATAGTAGTAGCGAGTTTTCTCATCATTAGTAAATTGGGTGGCTATATCATTCAACTTAGTAAGATGTGCCACAACAGTTTCAGATTCATAGCCATAGGAAGGATCAGATTCAACCAAAGGAATTATCTCAGGATCATAATCCTTATCAGTAACACAGATAGGTGAAGTAGCGAAAGCAGGGTCATATTTCATTCTAGCATTCAGAGACTTTTCTTTAAGCTTAGCTAATAATTTCTTAAGATCAGATCTATCATTGCAAGCAAGAAAATCTCTATCAGTTTCTTCATCCATAACATAACCCTCACACACAATAGGCAATTCATATCTAGAGGAGAATCTTCATCATCACTTTCATCAATATTATCAGTTTCAAGAATTTTATTCTCTCTAGCCCTAGCAAGTTGTTCATCAAGAAATTCACCTAATGGCACAATAGTATCAAGCATAGAAGTAGTTTCATCATAAGTGTCATGCATAGCAGAAGTGGCATCATCAATAACATGTGACATATTATAATTAATAGCAGAAGCATGTTTAGGGGTCGCAAGCTTACTCAAAACAGATGGCGAATCAAGTGCAGAGCTAGATGGCAGTTCCTTACCTCCCCTCATAGTTGAGGGAAAAATCTTAGTTCTTTCGTCTTTCAAGTTCCTCATAGTGATAAGCGGATATAAATCCCAAGTGAATCAAAGAATAGCGCTATGTTCCCGGCAACGGAGCCAAAAAATAGTCTTGATAACCCACAAGTATAGGGGATCGCAACAGTGTTTGAGGGTAGAGTATTCAACCCAAATTTATTGATACGACACAAGGAGAGCCAAAGAATATTCTCAAGTATTAGCAGTTGAGTTGTCAATTCAACCACACCTGGATAACTTAATATCTGCAGCAAAGTATTTAGTAGCAAAGTAGTATGGAAGTAACGGTAACAGTAGCAGAAGTAATAGTAGAAGTTTTGTAGTAATTGTAACAGTGGCAACGGTAAAGTAACTAAGCAAAGAGCAATATGTGAAAAGCTCGTAGGCATTGGATCAGTGATGGATAATTATGTCAGATGTGATTCCTCATGTAATAGTTATAACATAGGGTGACACAGAACTAGCTCCAGTTCATCAATGTAATGTAGGCATGTATTCCGAATATAGTCATATGTGCTTATAGAAAAGAACTTGCATGAAATCTTTTGTCCTACCCTCCCGCGGCAACGGGGTCCTATTGGAAACCAAGGGATATTAAGGCCTCCTTTTAATAGAGTACCGGACCAAAGCTTTAACACTTAGTGAATACATGAACTCCTCAAACTACGGTTATCACCGAGAGTGGTCCCGATTATTGTCACTTCGGGGTTGTCGGATCATAACACATAATAGGTGACTATAGACTTGCAAGATAGGCTCAAGAACTCATATATATTCATGAAAACATAATAGATTCAGATCTGAAATCATGGCACTCGGGCCCTAGTGACAAGCATTAAGCATAGCAAAGTCATAGCAACATCAATCTCAGAACATAATGGATACTAGGGATCAAACCCTATGAAAACTAACTCGATTACATGGTAAATCTCATCCAACCCATCACCGTCCAACAAGCCTACGATGGAATTACTCACGCACGGCGGTGAGAATCATGAAATTGGTGATGGAGGATGGTTGATGATGACGACAACGACGGATTCCCCTCTCCGGAGCCCCGAACGGACTCCAGATCAGCCCTCCCGAGAGAGTTTAGGGCTTGGCGGCGGCTCCGTATCGTAAAACGTGATGAATTCTTCTCTCCCATTTTTTTCTCCCCAAACGTGAATATATGGAGTTGGAGTTGAGGTCGGTGGAGCTCCAGGGGGCCCACGAGGCAGGGGGTGCACCCTAGGGGGGCGCCTCCCACCCTCGTGGACAGGGTGTGGGCCCCCTGACGTTGATTCTTTCGCCAATATTTTTTATTAATTCCAAAAAGTTGCTCCATGGATTTTCAGGTCATTCCGAGAACTTTTATTTCTGCACAAAAATAACACCATGGCAAATCATGCAAGTTAGAGTCCAAAACAAGGGCAAAAGTGTTTGGAAAAGTAGATACGACGGAGACATATCAGACATCTTTTATGATTGTGAGCACTCATTAAAATATTACATGCTAAAGAGTTGATGTTGGACAAGGAAGACAACGTAATGGGTTATGTTTTCTTATATCTGAAATAAAGTATATTGTCATGGATCATCCAACATGTTGAGCTTGCCTTTCCCTCTCATGCTAGGCAAATTCCTTGCACCAAGTAGAGATACTACTTGTGCTTCCAAATATCCTTAAACCTAGTTTTGCCATGAGAGTCCACCATACCTACCTATGGATTGAGTAAGATCCTTCAAGTAAGTTGTCATGCTGCATGTAATAAAAATTGCTCCCTAAATATGTATGACTTATTAGTGTGGAGAAAATAAGCTTTATATGATCTTGTGATATGGAAGCAATAAAAGCGACGGACTGCATACTAAAGGTCCATATCACAAGTGGCAATATAAAGTGACATTCTTTTGCATTAAGATTTCATGCATCCAACTATAAAAGCACATGACAACCTCTTCTTCCCTCTGCGAAGGGCTTATCTTTTATTCTCGTCTTATACTTTGTGCAAGAGTCATGGTGATCTTCACCTTTCCTTTTTACATTTTATCCTTTGGTAAGCGATCCTGATATATATATATATATATATATATATATATATATATATATATATATATATATATATATCCAATTGGATCTAAGTTAGCATGAACTATTATTGTTGACATTACCCTTGAGGTAAAAGGTTGGGAGGCAACACTATAAGCCCCTATCTTTCTCTGTGTCCGATTAAAACTTCATACCCATAATTATTGCGTGAGTGTTAGCAATTGTGAAAGACTAAATGGTAGTTGAGTATGTGGACTTGCTGAAAAGCTCTTATATTGACTCTTTCCGATGTTATGATAAATTGCAATTGCCTCAGTGACCAAGATTATAGTTTGTTAGTTTTCAATGAAGTTTCCGATTCATACTTGACATTGTGAATAGATTATTACTTGAGTATAAGAAATCATATGACAATATATATATATATATATATATATATATATATATATATATATATATATTGCTATTATAAGAATGATCATGATGGCCTCATGTCCGTATTTTATTTTATCGACACCTCTATCTCTAAACATGTGGACATATTTTTCGATTTCGGCTTCTGCTTAAGGACAAGCGAGGTCTAAGCTTGGGGGAGTTGATACATCCATTTTGCATCATGCTTTTATATTGATATTTATTGCATTATGGGTTGTTATTACACGTTATGTCACAACACTTATGCCTATTCTCTCCTATTTTACAAGGTTTACATGAAGAAGGAGAATGCCGACAGCTGGAATTCTGGGCTGGAAAAGGAGCAAATATTAGAGACCTATTCTTCACAACTCCAAAAGTCTTGAAACTCCACAAAAGTTATTTTTGGAATTAATAAAAAATACTGGGCGAAGAAAGTACCAGAGGGGGCCCACACCCTGGCCACGAGGGTGGGAGGCGTGCCCTACCCCCCTGGGCGCGCTCCCTGCCTCGTGGGCCCCCTAGCAGTCCTCCGGTAACCATCTTATGATATATGAATTCTTTTACCCTGGAAAAAAATATCATAAGCTAGCTTTCGGGATGAAACACCACCGCCACGAGGCGGAACCTTCACGGAACCAATCTAGGGCTCCGGCGGAGATGTTCTGCCGGCGAAACTTCCCTCCAAGAGGGGGAAATCATCACCATTGATCCTCTCACCGGGAGAGGGTCAATCTCCATCAACATCTTCACCAACACCATCTCCTCTCAAACCCTAGTTCATCTCTTGTATCCAATCTTTCTCCCAAAACCTCAGATTGGTACCTGTGGGTCACTAGTAGTGTTGATTACTCCTTGTAGTTGATGCTAGTTGGTTTATTAGGTGGAAAATCATATGTTCAGATCCTATATGCACATTAATACCCCTCTGATTATGAACATGAATATGATTTGTGACTAGTTACGTTTGTTCCTGAGGACATGGGAGAAGTCTTGCTATAAGTAGTCATGTGAATTTGGTATTTGTTTGATATTTTGATGAGATGTATGTTGTCTTTCCTCTAGTGGTGTTATGTGAATGTCGACTACATGACACTTCACCATTGTTTGGGCCTAGAGGAAGGCATTGGGAAGTAATAAGTAGACGATGGGTTGCTAGAGTGACAAAATCTTAAACCCTAGTTTATGCGTTGCTTCGTAAGGGGTTGATTTGGATCCATATGTTTCATGCTATGGTTAGGTTTACCTTAATACTTCTTTTGTAGTTGCGGATGCTTGCAATAGGGGTTAATCATAAGTGGGATGCTTGTCCAAGAAAGAGCAGTACCCAAGCACCGCTCCACCCACATATCAAATTATCAAAGTAACGAGCGCGAATTATATGAGCGTGATGAAAACTAGCTTGACGATACTTCCCATGTGTCCTCGGGAGCTTTTTCCTTCATATAAGAATTTGTCCAGGCTTGTCCTTTGCTACAAAAAGGATTGGGCCACCTTGCTGCAACTTTTGTTACTTGTTACCCGTTACAAATTACCTTATCACAAAACTATCTGTTACCGATAATTTCAGTGCTTGCAGAGAATACCTTACTGAAAACCGCTTGTCATTTCCTTCTGCTCCTCGTTGGGTTCGACAGTCTTACTTATCGAAAGGACTATGATAGATCCCCTACACTTGTGGGTCATCACCTCCTAACCTATATATACTAGAGAATTTCTCCCTATTGGGACATAAGTTTTGGAGCCTCCTCTAGTTGATCTAGTGCATGTTCTAGTTGGTCCTAGTTGACTAATTAGAGCGAGCCCTAGCCACCTCTAATCCTCATAATTAGAAGACCTGTGTGGTTCTAAACTCCTCCCTCTAATTCTCCATCGATTATTAGCTCTGAACGGCGAAGCACTGCCGGATCATGAAGATCGTACACTTGCAACCAAGTAGAGAGGTCGTGCTTTTGGTCTTGTGTTTGAGGGATTGTTCGAGGGCGGTCCACGGAATTGATATGTCTCCAACGTATCTATAATTTTTTATTGTTCCATGCTATTATATTACCCGTTTTGGATGTTTATGGGCTTTACTTTACACTTTTATATCATTTTTGGGACTAACCTACTAACCGGAGGCCCAGCCCGAATTGTTGTTTTTTTGCCTATTTCAGTGTTTCGAAGAAAAGGAATATCAAACATAGTCCAAATGGAATGAAACCTTTGGGAGCAATCTTTTTGGAACAAACGCAATCCAGGAGACTTGGAGTGGACGTCAAGAAGCAGCCAAGGCGGCCATGAGGCAGGAGGGCACGCCCTACGGGGGTGTGCGCGCCCCCACCCTCGTGGGCCCCTCATGGCTCCCCTGACTACCTCCTTCGCCTATATATATCCACGTACCCTGAAAACATCGAGGAGCACCACGAAAAACTATTGCCACCGCCGCAACCTTCTGTATCCGCGAGATCCCATCTTGGAGCCTTCACCGGCGCTCCGCCGGAGGGGGAATCGACCATGGAGGGCCTCTACATCATCTCCAAGGCATCTCCGATGAGTTGTGAGTAGTTTACCACAAACCTTCGGGTCCATAATTATTAGCTAGATGGCTTCTTCTCTCTCTTTGAATCTCAGTACAAAGTTCTCCTTGATCTTCTTGGAGATCTATTCGATGTAACTCTTTTTGCGGTGTGTTTGTCGAGATCCGATGAATTGTGGGTTTATGATCAAGTTTATCTATGAGAAATATTTGAATCTTCTCTGAATTATTTTATGTGTGATTGGTTACCTTTGCAAGTCTCTTCGAATTATTAGTTTGGTTTGGCCTACTAGATTGATCTTTGTTGCAATGGGAGAAGTGCTTAGCTTTGGGTTCAATCTTGCGGTGTCCTTTCCCAGTGACAGCAGGGGCAGCAAGGCACGTACTATATTGTTGCCATCGAGGATAAAAAGATGGGGTTTATATCATATTGCTTGAGTTTATCCCTCTACATCATGTCATCTTTCTTAATGTGTTACTCTATTCTTTATGAACTTAATACTCTAGATGAAGGCAGGAGTTGATCTACTTGTCACGGTCGTGATGCCTATATACATAACCATGCCTAGATAATCTCATAAATATTCACTTTTCTATCAATTGCTCGATAGTAATTTGTTCACCCACCATAATACTTATGCTATCTTGAGAGAAGCCACTAGTGAAACCTATGGCCCCTGGGTCTATCTTTTATCATATAAGTTTCCAATCTACTTTATTTTGCAATTTTACTTTCCAATCTATATCATAAAAATACCAAAAATATTTATCTTATCTTATTTATCTCCATCAGACCTCACTTTTGCAAGTTACTGCGAAGGGATTGACAACCCCTTTATCGCGTTGGTTGTGAGGTTCTTGTTTGTTTGTGTAGGTACTAGGGACTTTTGAGGAGCCTCCTACTGGATTGATACCTTGGTTCTCAAAAACCGAGGGAAATACTTACACTACTCTGCTGCATCACCCTTTCCTCTTCAAGGGAAAACCAACACAATGCTCAAGAGGTAGCAAGAAGGATTTCTAGCGCCGTTGCTGGGGAGGTCTTCGCTCAAGTCAAGACATACCAAGTACCCATCACAAACTCATCTCCCTCGCATTACATTATTTGCCATTTGCCTCTCGTTTTCCTCTCCCCCACTTCACCCTTGCCGTTTTATTCACCCTCTCTTTCCTGTTCGCCTCTCATTTTCGCTTGCCTTTTGCTTGCTTGTATGTTGGATTGCTTGTCACTATGGCGCAAGATAATACCAAATTGTGTGACTTTTCCAATACCAATAATAATTATTTCCTTAGCACTCCAATTGCTCCTCTTAATGATGTTGAATCTTGTGAAATCAATGCTGCTTTGCTGAATCTTGTTATAGATCAATTCGCCGACCTTCCTAGTGAAGATGCCGCTACTCATCTAAATAACTTTGTTGATTTGTGTGATATGCAAAATAAGAAAGATACGGATAATGATATTGTTAAATTGAAGTTATTTCCATTTTCACTTAGAGATCGTGCTAAAACTTGGTTTTCATCTTTGGCTAAAAATAGTATTGATTCATGGAATAAGTGCAAAGATGCTTTTATCTCTAAGTATTTTCCTCCCGCTAAGATCATCTCTCTTAGAAACAATATTATGAATTTTAAACAACTTGATCATGAGCATGTTGGCCAATCTTGGGAAAGAATGAAATTAATGATTCACAATTGCCCTACACATGGTTTGAATTTATGGATGATCATACAATTTTTTTATGCCGGATTAAATTTTGCTTCTAGAAATCTTTTAGATTCGGCCGCGGGAGGCAATTTTATGGAAATCACTTTAGGAGAAGCTACTAAACTCCTTGATAATATTATGGTTAATTATTCTCAATGGCACACCGAAAGATCTACTAGTAAGAAAGTTCATGCGATAGAAGAAATTAATGTTTGGACTGGAAAGACGGATGAACTTATGAAATTGTTTGCTACTAAGAGTGCTCCTATTGATCCTAATGATATGCCCTTGTCTACTTTGATTGAGAATATAATTAATCTATGGATGTGAATTTTCTTGGTAGGAATAATTTTGGTAACAACACGTATAGAGGAAACTTTAATCCTAGGCCGTTTCCTAGTAATTCCTCTAATAATTATGGTAATTCCTACAACAACTCTTATGGAAATTTTAATAAGATTCCCTCTGATTTTGAGAATAGTGTTAAAGAATTTATGATCTCTCAAAAGAATTTCAATGCTTTGCTTGAAGAAAAAATGCTTAAAGTTGATGAATTGGCTAGGAACATCGATAGACTTTCTCTTGATGTTGATTCTTTGGAACTTAGATCTATTCCACCTAAGCATGATATCAATGAGTCTCTCAAAGCCATGATAATTTCCATTGATGAGTGCAAAGAAAGAACCGCTAGGATGTGTGCTAAGAAAGATTGCTTTTTAAGAGCGTCTTCTTCTAGGTTCCATGAAAATAATGATGAAGATCTCAAAGTTATTGATGTGTCCCCTATTGAATCTTTGTTTTGCAATATGAATCTTGATAATGATGGGACTGGAGATGAGTCTACTTTAGCTAAAAGGCATCCTAATGATTCAGAGTTTTCAGATCTTGATGCTAAATTTGGTAAAAGTGGGATTGGAGAGGTCAAAACTTTACATAGCAATGAACCCACTATTATGGATTTCAAGGAATTTAATTATGATAATTGTTCTTTAATAGATTGTATTTCCTTGTTGCAATCCGTGTTGAATTCCCCTCATGCTTATAGTCAAAATAAAGCTTTTACCAAACATATCATTGATGCTTTGATGCAATCTTATGAAGAAAAAATTGAATTGGAAGTTTCTATACCTAGAAAACTTTATGATGAGTGGGAACCTACCATAAAAATTAAAATTAAAGATCATGAATGCTATGCTTTGTGTGATTTGGGTGCTAGTGTTTCCACGATTTCGAAAACTTTATGTGATGTGCTAGGTTTCCATGAATTTGATGATTGCTCTTTAAACTTGCACCTTGAGGATTCCACTATTAAGAAACCTATGGGAAGGATTAATGATGTTCTTATTGTTGCAAATAGGAATTATGTTCCCGTAGATTTTACCGTTCTTTATATAGATTGCAATCTTTCATGTCCTATTATTCTTGGTTGACCTTTCCTTAGAACGATTGGTGCAATTATTGATATGAAGGAAGGGAATATTAGATTCCAATTTCCATTAAGGAAAGGCATGGAACACTTTCGTAGAAAGAAATTCAAATTACCTTATGAATCTATTATGCGAGCTACTTATGAATTGAATGCCAAAGATGGCAATACTTAGATCTATTCTCGCTTTTATGCCTAGCTAGGGGCGTTAAACGATAGCGCTTGTTGGGAGGCAACCCAATTTTATTTTTGTTCCTTACTTTTTTGCTTCTGTTTAGTAATAAATAAATCATCTAGCTTCTGTTTAGATGTGGTTTTATGTTTTAATTAGTGTTTGTGCCAAGTAGAACCGATAGGATAGCATACGGTGATAGTGAATTTGATTTTGCTGAAAAACAGAAACTTTTGTGTGCACGAGAATAATTTTAGTAAATCACTGAAACGTGATTTTGCGTTTATTATTTTTGAAGTAGATCAACAGACAAATTGCCCATGACTACCTATTTTGGTAGGATTTTTAGAGTTCCAGAAGATTCGAAAGTTACAGATTGCTACAGACTGTTCTGTTTTTGAGAGATTTTGTTTTTCGTGTGTTGTTTGCTTATTTTGATGAATCTATGGCTAGTATCGAGGGGTATGAACCATAGAGAAGTTGAAATATAGTAGGTTTAACACCGATATAAATAAAGAATAGGTTCATTACAATACCTTATGTGGTGGTTTTTCTTTCTTGCACTAACGGACCTTATGAGATTTCCTGTTGAGTTTTGTGTTGTGAAGTTTTTAAGTTTTGGGTAAAGATTTGATGGACTATGTAATAAGGAGTGGCACGATCCTAAGCTTGGGGATGCCCATGGCACCCCAACATAATTCAAGGACAACCAAGAGCCTAAGCTTGGTGATGCCCCGGGAGGCATCCCCTCTTTCGTCTTCGTTTATCGGTAACTTTACTTGGAGCTATATTTTTATTTGCCACATGATATGGGTTTTGCTTGGAGCATCTTGTATGATATGAGTCTTTGCTTTTTAGTTTACCACAATCATCCTTGCTGTACACACCTTTTGGAGACACACACATGATTAGTAATTTATTAGAATACTCTATGTGCTTCACTTAGATCTTTTGAGCTAGATAATTTTGCTCTAGTGCTTCACTTATATCTTTTTAGAGCACGGCGGTGGCTTAATTTTGTAGAAATTATTGATCTGTCATGCTTCACTTATATTTGTAAGTGCATCTAGTGCCCCTTAGCGATTTTGGTGTATTGAAGACTTATGTGTTAAGGGACTAATATGTTTGTGGGTGTACACAGGCTCTATAAGTCAATGAGGATTTTGATATTTACAGTGAAAGTCGACCCCTAAAAATGAATGTATTCGGCTGAAGACTTTGGTTCTCCTGAAGACTTTGAAAGTGAAGAAATTGGTGCAACCGTGAAGACTTCGATATTCATGCGAGGAATCTGGAGCGTGAACACTTTTGTTTTCGTAGTTTCTTTTTTCTTCTTCTTGAGTGATAGGAAACACCGTACTGTTAAAGGGGGTCGAGGTAATACTAAGGAAACAGATTTCCAAGTGACGCTTTATACGTCTCCAACGTATCTATAATTTTTGATTGTTCCATGCTATTATATTACCCCTTTTGGATGTTTACGGGCTTTATTTTACCCATTTATATCATTTTTGGGACTAACCTACTAACCGAAGGCCCAGCCCGTATTGCTGTTTTTTAGCCTATTTCAGTATTTCAAAGAAAAGGAATATCAAACGGAGTCCAAACGGAATAAAACCTTCGGGAGCGTGATTTTTGGAACGAACGTGATCCAGAGGACTTGGAGTGCAAGTCAAGAACCAGCCGAGGTGGCCACGAGATAGGAGGGCGCGCCCCCTATCTTGTGGGCCCCTCGGGCGGCCACCGACGTACTTCTTCCTCCTATATATACCTACGTACCCTGAAAACATCCAGGGAGCCAACGAAACACAATTTCCACCTCCATAACCTTCTGTATCCGCGAGATCTCGTCTTGGAGCCTTTGTCGGTGCTCCGCCGGAGGTGGAATCGACCACAGAGGGCTTCTACATCAACACCATAGCCCCTCCGATGAGTTGTGAGTAGTTTACCACAGACCTTCAGGTCCATAGTTATTAGCTAGATGGCTTCTTCTCTCTTTTTTGATCTCAATACAATGTTCTCCCCCTCTCTTGTGGACATCTATTCGATATAAACTCTTTTTGCGGTGTGTTTGTTGAGATCCGATGAATTGTGGGTTTATGATCAAGTTTATCTATGAGAAATATTTGAATCTCCTCTGAATTCTTTTATGTATGATTGAGTTATCTTTGCAAGTCTCTTCGAATTATCAGTTTGGTTTGGCCTACTAGATTGATCTTTCTTGCCATGGGAGAAGTGCTTAGCTTTCGGTTCAATCTTGCGGTGTCCTTTCCCAGTGACAGCAGGGGTAGCAAGGCACGTATTGTATTGTTGCCATCGAGGATAAAAAGATGGGGTTTATATCATATTGCATGAGTTTATCCCTCTACATCATGTCATCTTTCTTAATGCGTTACTCTGTTCTTTATGAACTTAATACTCTAGATGCAGGCAGGAGTCGGTCGATGTGTGGAGTAATAGTAGTAGATGCATGTAGGAGTCGGTCTACTTGTCACGGATGTGATGCCTATATACATGATCATGCCTAGATAATCTCATAATTATTCGCTTTTCTATCAATTGCTCGACAGTAATTTGTTCACCCACCATAATGCTTATGCTATCTTGAGAGAAGCCACTAGTGAAACCTATGGCCCCCGGGTCTATCTTTTATCATATAAACTTTCAATCTACTTTTATTTGCATCTTTACCTTTTGCATCTATATTATAAAATACCAAAAATATATTAATCTTATCATACTATCTCTATTAGATCTCACTTCCGCAAGTGGTCGTGAAGGGATTGACAACCCCTTTATTGCGTTGGTTGCGAGTTCTTTGTTTGTTTGCGTTGGTGCGTGGGACTTTTGAGGAGCCTCCTACTGGATTGATACCTTGGTTCTCAAAAACTGAGGGAAATACTTACGCTACTATTGCTGCATCACCCTTTCCTCTTCAAGGAAAACCAACGCAAGCTCAAGACGTAGCAAGAAGGATTTCTGGCGCCGTTGCCGGGGAGGTCTTCACTCAAGTCAAGATAAACCAAGTACCCATCACAAACTCATCTCCCTCGCATTTACATTATTTTCCATTTGCCTCTCATTTTCCTCTCCCCACTTCACCCTTGCTGTTTTATTTGCCCTCTCTTTCCCAATCTCTCTCTCTCTCTTTCGCTTGGCTTTTTTTGTTTGCTTTTGTGTTCGATTACTTGTTGCCATGGCGCAAGATAATACCAAATTGTGTGATTTCTCCAATACCAATAATAATGATTTCCTTTGCACTCTGATTGCTCCTCTTAATGATGTTGAGTCTTGTGAAATCAATACTGCGTTGTTGAATCTTGTTATGAAAGACCAATTCGCCGGCCTTCCTAGTGAAGATGCCGCTACTCATATAAACAACTTTGTTGATTTGTGTGATATGCAAAACAAGAAAGACACGGATAATGATATTGTTAAATTGAAGTTATTTCCGTTTTCACTTAGATATCGTGCTAAAGTTTGGTTTTCATCTTTGCCTAAAAATAGTATATATTCTTGGAACAAGTGCAAAGATGCTTTTATATCTAAGTATTTTCCTCCTGCTAAGATTATCACTCTTAGGAACAATATTATGAGTTTTAAACAACTTGATCATGAGCATGTTGCCCAATCTTGGGAAAGAATGAAATTGATGATTCGCAATTGCCCTACTCATGGTTTGAATTTATGGATGATCATACAAAATTTTTATGCCGGTTTGAACTTTGCTTCTAGAAATCTTTTAGATTTGGCCGCGGGAGGCACGTTTATGGAAATCACGTTAGGAGATGCTGCAAAACTTCTTGATAATATTATGGCTAATTATTCTCAATGGCACACCGAAAGATCTTCTAGTAAAAAAGTGCATGCTATAGAAGAAATCAATATTTTGAGTGGAAAGACGGATGAACTTATGAAATTGTTTGCTACTAGAAATACTCCTCTTGATCCCGGTGATATTCCTTTGTCTACTTTGATTGAGAATAATAATGAATCTATGGATGTGAATTTTGTTGGTAGGAATAGTTTTGGAAACAATGCTTATAGAGGAAACTTTAATTCTAGACCGTTCTCTAGTAATTCCTCTAATAATTATGGAAATTCCTACAATAATTCTTATGGTAATTTTAATAAGATGCCCTCTGATTTTGAGAATAGTGTGAAAGAATTTATGATTTCTCAAAAGAATTTTAATGCC
Source organism: Triticum aestivum (assembly GCF_018294505.1). Lineage (NCBI taxonomy): Eukaryota > Viridiplantae > Streptophyta > Magnoliopsida > Poales > Poaceae > Triticum > Triticum aestivum. The sequence goes on along the minus strand of NC_057804.1, from coordinate 322,008,322 downwards.
TTGCTTGATGAAAAATTTCTCAAAGTTGATGATTTGGCTAGGAACATTGATAGTCTTTCACTTGATGTTGATTCTCTTAAACTTAGATCTTGTTCTCTTAAGCATGATATCAATGAGTCTCTCAAAGCCATGAGAATTTCCATTGATGAGTGCAAGGAAAGAACCGCTAGATTGCGTGCTAAGAAAGATTGCTTTGTAAAGGCGTGTTCTTCTAGTTTCAATGAAAATAATGATGAAGATCTTAAAGTTATTGATGCGTCTCCTATTAGATCTTTGTTTTGCAATATGAATCTTGATAATAATGAGACTGGAGATGAGTCAACTTTAGTTAGAAGGTGTCCCAAGAATTCGGAGTTTTTAGATCTTGATGCTAAATTTGGTAAAAGCGAGATTGGAGAGGTCATGACTTTAAATAGCATCGAACCCACTATCTCGGATTTCAAGGAATTTGATTATGATAATTGTTCTTTAGAAGGTTGTATTTCCTTGTTGCAATCCGTTGTTAATTCTCCTCATGCTTATAGTCAAAATAAAGCTTTTACCAAACATTTCGTTGATGCCTTGATGCAATCTTATGATGAAAAACTTATTTTGGAAGTTTCTATACCTAGAAAAGTTAATGATGAGTGGGAACCTACTATAAATATTAGAATTAAAGATCATGAGTGTTTTGCTTTGTGTGATTTGGGTGCTAGCGTTTCCACGATTCTGAAAACTTTATGTGATATTCTAGGTTTCCATGATCTTGATGATTGCTCTTTAAATTTGCACCTTATGGATTCCACCATTAAAAAGCCAATGGGAAGGATCAATGATGATCTCATTGTTGCAAATAGAAATTTGGTGCCCGTAGATTTTATCGTTCTTGATATAGATTGCAATCTTTCTTGCCCTATTATTCTTGGTAGACCTTTCCTTAGAACGATTGGTGCAATTTTTGATTTGAAGGAAGGGAATATTAGATTCCAATTTCCATTAAGGAAAGGCATGGAGCACTTTCCAAGAAAGAAAGTCAAATTACCTTATGAATCTATCATGCGGGCTACTTATGAATTTAGTGCCAAAGATGTCACTACTTAGATCTATCTTCGCTTTTATGCCTAGCTAGGGGCGTTAAACGATAGCGCTAGTTGGGAGGCAACCCAATTTTATTTGTGTATTTTGTTTTTGTTCCTGTTTAGTAATAAATTTTGCATCTACCTCCTGTTTAGATGTGTTTTTACCTTTTAATTAGTGTTTGTGCCAAGTAGAACCTATAGGATAACCTATGATGATAGTTGATTTGATTCTGCTGAAAAATAGAAACTTTGCGCGCACAAAATTAGTTTTGTTAAATCACAAAAACGTGCTTTTGCGTTGATTATTTTTGGTGATGATCAATAGTAAAATTTTCCAGGACTTTCTATTTTCGTAGGATTTTTAGAGTTCCAGAAATTTGCGTTAGTTACAGATTTCTACAGACTGTTCTGTTTTTGACATATTCTGTTTTTCGTGTGTTGTTTGCTTATTTCGATGCATCTATGGCTAGTAAAATAGTTTATAAACCATAGAGAAGTTGGAATACAGTAGGTTTAACACCAAAATAAATAAATAATGAGTTTATTACAGTACCTTATGTGGTGGTTTTGTTTTCTTTCACTAACGAAGCTTATAAGATTTCCTGTTGAGTTTTGTGTTGTGAAGTTTTCAAGTTTTGGGTAAAGCTTTGATGGACTATGGAATAAGGAGTGGCAAGAGCCTAAGCTTGGGTATGCCCAAGGCACCTCAAGTATTCAAGAATAGCCAAAAGCTTAAGCTTGGGGATGCCCCGGAAAGGCATCCCCTCTTTCGTCTTCGTTCATTGGTAACTTTATTTGGAGCTATATTTTTATTCGCCACATGATATGTGTTTTGCTTGGAGCGTCGTGTATTATATTAGTCTTTGCTTTTTAGTTTAACATAATCATACTTGCTGTACAAACCTTTTGGGAGAATCCCACTTGATTAGAATTTGCTAGAATACTCTATGTGCTTCACTTATATCTTTTGAGCTTGATAGTTTTGCTCTAGTGCTTCACTTATATCTTTTAGAGCACGGCGGTGGCTTAATTTTGAAGAAATTGCTAGTCTCTCATGCTTCACTTATATTATTTTGATAGTCTTTTAGAACAGCATGGTATTTGCTATGGTTACAAATTTGGTCCTAGAATGATGAGCATCCAAGTTGGGTATAATAAAAACTATCATAGAAAGTGCGTAAAACACTAGGATCAATTTGATGCTTGATAATTGTTTTGAGATATAAAGGTAGTAATGTTAGGGTCATGCTAGTGGGTAATTATGAAATTGAGAAATACTTGTGTTGAAGTTGGAAAGTCCCGTAGCATGCACGTATGGTAAAAGTTGTGTGACAAATTTGTTGCATGAGGTGCTCTTTTGATTGTCTTCCTTATGAGTGGCAGTCGGGGACGAGCGATGGTCTTTTCCTACCAATCTATCCCTCTAGGGGCATGCGTAGTAGTACTCAGCTTTGAGGGCTAAATAGACTTTTCCAATAAGTATATGAGTTCTTTCTGACTAATGTGAGTCCATGGATATACGCACACTCAACCTCCCACTTTGCTAGCCTCTATTATACCATGCAACTTTTCGCCGGTATCACCCATTATTTACCTTCCTCAAAACAGCCACCATACCTACCTATTATGGCATTTCCATAGCCATTCCGAGATATATTGCCATGCAACTTTCCACTGTTCCGTTTATTATGACACGTTCCATCATTGTCATATTGCTCTTTGCATGATCATGTAGTTGACATCATATTTGTGGCAAGGCCACCTTCATAATTTTCATACATGTCGCTCTTGATTCATTGCATATCCTGGTACACCGCCGGAGGCATTCATATAGAGTCATATCTTGTTCTAGCTTTGAGTTGTAATTCTTGAGTTGTAAATTAATAAAAGTGTGATGATCTTCATTATTAGAGCATTGTCTCAGTGAGGAAATGACGATGAAGACTATGATTCCCCCACAAGTCGGGATGAGACTCCGGACTTTACAAAAAAAAAGAGAAAGGCCAAAAAAAAGAAAAAGAAAGGCCAAAGAAAAAAAAGAAAAGAGAAAAAAAGAAGAAAAAGAAGAAAAAAGGGAAAAAATAAATGAGAGAAAAAGAGAGAAGGGACGATGCTACTATCTCTTTTTCCACACTTGTGCTCCAAAGTAGCACCATGATCTTCATGATAGAGAGTCTCCTATGTTGTCACTTTTATATACTAAGTGGGAATTTTTCATTATAGAACTTGGCTTGTATATTCCAATGATGGGCTTCCTCAAAATGCCCTAGGTCTTCGTGAGCAAGCAAGTTGGATGCACAGCCACTTAGTTTCTTTTGTTGAGCTTTCATATATTTATAGCTCTAGTGCATCCATTGCATGACAATCCCTACTCACTCACATTGATATCTATTGATGGGCATCTCCATAGCCCGTTGATACGCCTAGTTGATGTGAGACTATCTTCTCTCTCTTTTTGTCCTCACAACCACAACCTTATACCACCATAGTGCTATGTCCATGGCTTACGCTCATGTATTGCGTAAGAGTTGAAAAAAGCTGAAGTGCGTTAAAAAGTATGAACCAATTGCTCGGCTCGTCATCGGGGTTGTTCATAATGGGAGTATTTTGTGTAATGAAAATGAAGCATGGCCTAACTATATGATTTTGTAGGGATAAGCTTTCTTTGGCTATGCTATTTTGATAGGACATGATTATTTGTTAGTATGCTTCGAAGCATTATTATTTTTATGTTTTATAAGCTTTTATCTTGAATCATTTGGATCTGAACAATCATGCCACAATAAAGAAAATTACATTGAGAATTATGCTAGGTAGCATTCCACATCAAAAATTCTGTTTTTATCATTTACCTACTCGAGGACGAGCAGGGATTAAGCTTGGGGATGCTTGATACGTCTCCAACGTATCTATAATTTTTGATTGTCCCATGCTATTATATTACCCCTTTTGGATGTTTATGGGCTTTATTTTACACATTTATATCATTTTTGGGACTAACCTACTAACCAGAGGCCCAACCCGTATTGCTATTTTTTTGACTATTTCAATATTTCGAAGAAAAGGAATATCAAACGGAGTCCAAACGGAATGAAACCTTCGGGAGCGTGATTTTGGAACGGACGTGATCCAGAGGACTTGGAGTGCAAGTCAAGAAGCAGCCGAGGCGGTCACGAGATAGGAGGGCGCGCCCACCCCTACAGGGCGCGCCCCCTGTCTTGTGGGCCCATCGGGCGGCCACCGACGTACTTCTTCCTCCTATATATGCCTACTGTCGACGTACTAGATTAGGGGTACCCTAGTACCCCGAACTTGTGCACGGGCAGTTGCAGCACCCCGCGGCAAAGGCTTGCCGGGTGATCGCCAAGATCCCCCAAGGTTCCCTTGGAGCCATCCAAGAACAAAGTATTTAAGCTAAGGAGACAAGACCCCGGCAAGGGGAGCTTGCCGGGAAGGCCAACCAAGGCGCTCCAATGAACTTGCCGCGACGCGTCACGCGCTCCGGCAAGGCAACAAGGCCCCGGCAAGAGGAGCTTGCCGGGAAGACAAACCAAGGCACCTCGAAGCCCGGTGAGCGACAAGCTTCCGGACCCGACAAGATAACAACAGCGGCAAGGCGCTTGCCGCGGCAGGCGGCCACTCTGCGTCCACGCTCCAGCGCATCCACCAACGTGTCGCTCTGGGGGCCTCTCCGGACGTGCGTGGCGGGAGGCTGTGCAGCCAGTGGTGCGCAGTGGCATGCGAAGTTGTAAAGACCGGTCTGGTGGCTACTGATTTATTTGCCGATTTCTTGCAAGGGTTCGAATGATCATTTCCCAACGATCAGAACTTGTGAGGTGTTGAACCTGCCATTTAATGGGTTACCCTATCAGAAAAATGAGGATAAACTACAATTGCCGAAAAAATTGCACCGACAGAACCTATGGTCATACGAAGAAGCAATATGGCCCATCTCTTTCAGCCAAAGATCCAGACCAAGAAAATGATAATGAAGGAGCAAGACCAGTGAGGCAGGTGTGAAAATTGTACACGACCCCCATGGTGCAGATCCCCCAGACAGTCTAAGTTAGTATTGATCCACATGGATATGCCTACAGCATGAGTAATCGGCATGAGGAATAACAGTCTGGAAGCCTCAGTCCTCACTTATATGAATCATCATGGATAGCCTGTCGTGAACAAATTTTTTTCGTCAGAACCACTGTCAGCCAAGTATGCAGATATTATCATACAGGCCAAGCCCTTTATGCTGGCCGAAACAGGAGACAATCAAATATTTGGTACAGATCCAATACTCATGACAATGGAACCAGTTAAGATGGTTCAGAAACTTCTGCGATGAGTCAGAATCTGTTAGGAAATGGTTATGTTTTAACTCACTATTTGGAACCCAAAGGACCTGCATTTAGTGGAGAAACCCAATGCAATGAGTGATAACTTGAGTTTTCATCAGAAAAATCTGATCATCATTACATGAAAGGTTGTCAGTGCCGGGTGGCACACCCAGTGGAAATTGCTTTTGGATTTGTGAGACAGACATATATTTCAGTCGTGATAATTAAATCACACTTAGCTAGTCAGCAGATCTAAAAAGAAATTGGAGCCTATATAAGCATGAGCAAGCCAGGTAAGATCTGTCAGAATGTGGATACAGTAAAGCAAACCACCTAGGGCCAGTCAGATAAAGATTTAGTGGGTACAACAATAAAAGAAAAAGGATACCCGAGTTGGAAACGGTTTCCTTAAGTCAGAATATTCACACTAGTTCCCTGAGCAACCAAATCTTGAGGACGAGATTTCTTTAAGGGGGTAAGGTTTGTGACAGCCTGATTTTTGGCCCTTTCTTTTTCTTTTGTTTTTTCGAGGTTTTTGCCTGAGTTTTCTTTTTCCGTGGCTTTGTGGTCTGGAAACTGAAGAAGATGACCTCTTCTTTACTTCCAGAGTGGCTTGTCATTCCCAAATCTTTCCCTAGACCAAATCCCAATATTATTTTATTGGGAATATTCCTTTTCTATTAAAGGAATAACTCAAATTGCCCTAGGTTGTGAAGCAACCTATATTTCCCTCACTCCTAAAATTCCGAAATAATTCTCATAAATTGTTTGGGTCATATCTTGATCAAATATGCCAAAACTTTTCATTGCCATGTTCAAATATAATTCCCCAATATTCCTTTTTCTATTCTGCCCGGAATGGCACTTTGTGAAGGAAGTGTCATTTATATTTTTCCTAGTGGCTCCCAACCTTTTTGGGCATGTTTATATGTCCAAATAATTGCCTCATGCACAAGTTCAAATTTATATTCCTAGCCAATCTTGCTTAGAGAATTTTCAAAGTTTCTGTCAGACAGAAGGCTTTGTGAAGGAAGTACTAGCTAGGACTAACCAATTGAGATGAACTATTGCACACTCCTTAATGTGATCATATTAACCCCTTCCACCCATTTGCAGCCCCATCCAATCATCTATGTGAGCACAGGAGCAAATCTTTGATTCTGGCAATATTTTCAAGTCGTGAAGCAAGTGCATTTTGTATTGCTTCAAAAATCCCGATAAATTACCAGATCATTATTCTACTCATGAAACATCTCTCCACCTAATTTGGCATCATTTAATTGATCCATTTGATCACCATAATTATTCCAAGTTTCTGGACAGAAATGATGTTTGTGAAGCAAGTGCCATTTTGGTTTGTCCATTTGCATGAGCTTTTTACAGTACCTTTATATGTCCATATAATGAGGATTTGCCAAGTTGCATCCCATTCCATAACTCCATGTAAGTGCACCATCATGATCTAGTTTCTGGACCATTTTGGTCAGTTGTGAAGCAACTGCGGTAAATCTTGGTCCATTAACCCCCAAACTCCCCAGGACTGTAGTCCTTCCTAGCCTAAACACCCCAGACAACTTATTTGGCTTCAAGCAATTCCCTGTTGATCACATTGAGCTGATAAAGTTTACTGCAGTAAACTTCAGAGCTCACTAACCTTTTAACCATAGCCGTTTTCACCAATCTACCACCGTAGTTGAGACCTACCCTGGAGGAACTTACCACTAGACAACATTTGCTAGCTGTTTGCCTCCCACACATGCCAGCACTGGTGGTGACCACCGTTTTGGCATGCCATGAGTGTGCCTAGAATGGCTTCTTGCTCGGGGCCCTCCCCCTCTCGTCGACTTCGCGCTCGTGAGGATGTCCAGTAGATAGCCCGCGTCGTTGCCGTCCTCCTGGACCCCTCTTCCCCTCTGTCCACTTCCTCGTCGGCGCTAGTCGCTGCGTGCCCACGGGTGAGCAGTGCCAACGTGCATTAATGGCACTTGGCTGCTTCCCTCCCCTCGACCTCTTCTGCCTGTGAGCTCTGCGGCTCGTCCGCATCTCCTTCGTCGCCTTCCCTGTGCTTGCTGGCCTCGCTAGAGCGTTGGCTGGACGTGCCCGACAGCACCCGAGGCCGTGCCCCTCGCCCCGCCTATAAATGGCCTTCCTCAAGCCCTCCCGAGCTCACCCGCAGCCTCTCCACCCTCGTCTAGCCCCTCCAAGCCTCTCGCCCAAGCCCCGGAGCTCCTCCCCCTCTCTTTTGGCCGCCACGGTCGCCGGAGCGCCTCGACTAAATTAGCCCGACGCCGAGCCTCCCCCTCCATTTGTCCACCACCACTGGATTCCCCACTCGCCAGTGATCCTCCCCAACCCCTTATCTAGTCGCCGGAGTAGCTGTGGCCGTCGTCCCCAAGATTAGCCGCCACCGCCCCTATTTCTCTGTTGCCGCGAGTAACCGTCGCCCTGGGCCCTTCCCCAGAGCTGCTACGGTGCTGGATGGGCGCGGTGGTCCTCGAGGAGGCTGCCGGTGGCCTCGCCTCGGCCAATGGTGGCCGGAGCCGGCCGGACCACCACAGCCCCGCCCGCCTCTGTCTTCTTCGGTGGCCACCCGTCACCGTCCCTCCATCCCTCCTCGATGCTCATGCGGTGGCCAGTCAGGTGCGGCGTCCCATTCTGATCCCGCCGGTGGCCGGAGCATCGCCAGAGGTGGCCGGTGGCGTCGGGACGGCGCTGGCCTTGCTGCTGCCTCCTCTGCTCTGCGGGCGCCATCGGGAGAGGGAGAGAGGAAGAAGAGAAGAGAGGAGAGAGAGAAGTGGATAAGGTGGGACCCACCTGTCAGCCACACAGGAGGCCGGCCCCGCTATTGCCACGCTGGATAAGTGGAAGCGTAATTCCTGGATTACGCTTTCCGTTTTTCTGTTTTGGCCCAGTCTGTAAAATAAATTTTGACAGATAGGTCCCTGGTAGTAAAACCCTTGTATCTTTTTATCCATAACTCCAAATGAGGTCATTCCAACGCTCACTTCTTCATTTTGTCGAGCCCGTTCTGCTGGTCATGCTTTCACTATAGTTTGACACTGTGAAAATGACCATTATGCCCTTGCCCTTATTCAGCCCTCTCCGAGAGAGAACGTTTTCTGGTGATTCGTTCCGCGAGTTTCTCACACTTTCTCCCGGTGATTTCTTCCACCCCAGGCAAGCCACAATACCCACTTGCATGATAGTCATGCGGTAGCCATGGTTTTCAACTTGAATCTTTATTAAATGTTTGCTTGTTGAAAAGATGGTTATCGTTGTTCCGGATGTTTAGATTTGCATGTTCACTTTTGTGCTATGTTGTCTTGTACTCTGTTATCATGTTCTACCTGCTAGTATTTCCTTTCATATGTTTATACTTGCTAGTAGTGCATGTTGATGTTGGTGATCTTCATGCTACTCAGTATGCCATGCTCAGTGGATATGATTCATTGTTCATATGGTGGATAGTTATGTGATACCCTCATGATTATGTTGATATCATGTTCATGCATTTTATCATGGCCCAGCATATTTGCATTCAAGTTAACCTGATTAAATTGAACTTGAACAACTATTGGCTGAGTCATGGTGCCGCTGAAATGATGCTGACCAGTGCAACCACGCTTACCGGTATGGGACGATCCTAATTGGGTCTATTGTCATGCCTCTCACCGGTGCCTCCAACGAGGGAAGGTTATGGGCGCGCGCTACCCTGATCAGGTAGGCGGACATAAGCCTTGTGTGCCCGTTGTTGTTGTTATGTGCACATGTCCCCGTTTGGGACGGTTTATTGTTTTGGGCCACAATGGTGGTCGTTGAGGTGTCTTGAGGTAGATACGGGGCCACCCATGAGTTAGCCCAGTGGGGAGTGAGTCGGAGTGGCCGGGAGAGTGTCATGTCAGTAGGACGGTTTTGTTGGAACGCCGTTGGTCCACCCGAATGAGAGTGCAAGGCCATTGTTTTTGTAGTGTGGGTACAGTGTACTAACCTCTGCAGCGTGTATATTAAATCCATCAAAAGCCGCGCCCGCGGATAAGGGCCCAGTTCAAAAGTAGGGTACACCATGAGTCAATAGTAATAAGAATAACTTGATTAATGATAACTCGTGGTTGTGATCGCCGTAAGGATGACGAGCCATTTATTGGTCGGGTTGTGATTGCTGTAAGGATCACGGTTTGAGACCAAGTGTTGGTCGTGGTTGTAATCGCCGTAAGGATCACGAGCCATTTATTGGTCGGGTTGTGATCGCCGTAAGGATCACGGTTTGAGACCAAGTGTTGGTCGTGGTTGTGATCGCCGTAAGGACCACCGTGGTATCGAGGATACCGAGTTGTTGGATATTCGTGATGTTGTGCGAGAATCGTGGGTAAAGATCAAGCTCCTTGTGGTCATTTACTAATCGCTATGGTATTGGTTATACCAAGCTCGATTTGATCCTGAGATGATCGTGTGATGTCCGAGGTTGGTAAGTGATGCATGTGACAGTTACCAAGTAACCCGAGCGGAATAAGTGGTGCATATAGTATTGTCAAATTCATATGTTCTTGACATGTTCATGTTGTTCTAGACATATCATGTTCATGTTGATGCCATGATGCTATGATGATACCATGTTAATTTCTGCTTAACTTGTAATTGCCATGCTGTTGTTTGTCTTGAATGCTTCTGGTTAATGTGAGCTTGCAAGTACATTCAATGTACTGACCTGGCGTGTCATGCCAGTTTGCAGGTCATGTCGGATTTGATTGCTTGCTTGTCGTGGTTTCCGTTCGTGCTAGCTAGGATAAGCGTTCCAGCAAGAGTCCCTGCGGAGTGGAGTGCACCACCGGCGTCGTTGTTTCGCTGCTAGAGTTCTTCCGCTACATCATGTTGTTCTGCTGCTTGCATAGAGCAATAGTGGCAGGCATAGTGTCGCCGTGCCAATGTAACCATTGTAGCCAAATAGATTGTAATAAAGAGCTGGTTTGTTCTATGCTAAGCAGTGCCGTATTCCAGAAGACTTCATTTTGATCTCTGGGCTGGAATATGAGGCGTTCCGGTTTTCTCTGAGCCGGGGTGCCACAGTAATAAATCATATCCTGGGGACTACGCACACAATCAAGATCAAGAGAGTTAAACCTTGTTTTTTATCATCACCCTTTAATGAGAATGGAAATATCTTAAGGATATAGTAGTAGCGAGTTTTCTCATCATTAGTAAATTGGGTGGCTATATCATTCAACTTAGTAAGATGTGCCACAACAGTTTCAGATTCATAGCCATAGGAAGGATCAGATTCAACCAAAGGAATTATCTCAGGATCATAATCCTTATCAGTAACACAGATAGGTGAAGTAGCGAAAGCAGGGTCATATTTCATTCTAGCATTCAGAGACTTTTCTTTAAGCTTAGCTAATAATTTCTTAAGATCAGATCTATCATTGCAAGCAAGAAAATCTCTATCAGTTTCTTCATCCATAACATAACCCTCACACACAATAGGCAATTCATATCTAGGAGGAGAATCTTCATCATCACTTTCATCAATATTATCAGTTTCAAGAATTTTATTCTCTCTAGCCCTAGCAAGTTGTTCATCAAGAAATTCACCTAATGGCACAATAATATCAAGCATAGAAGTAGTTTCATCATAAGTGTCATGCATAGCAGAAGTGGCATCATCAATAACATGTGACATATTATAATTAATAGCAGAAGCAGGTTTAGGGGTCGCAAGCTTACTCAAAACAGATGGTGAATCAAGTGCAGAGCTAGATGGCAGTTCCTTACCTCCCCTCATAGTTGAGGGAAAAATCTTAGTTCTTTCGTCTTTCAAGTTCCTCATAGTGATAAGCGGATATAAATCCCAAGTGAATCAAAGAATAGCGCTATGTTCCCGGCAACGTTGCCAGAAAATAGTCTTGATAACCCACAAGTATAGGGGATCGCAACAGTTTTTGAGGGTAGAGTATTCAACCCAAATTTATTGATACGTCACAAGGAGAGCCAAAGAATATTCTCAAGTATTAGCAGTTGAGTTGTCAATTCAACCACACCTAGATAACTTAATATCTGCAGCAAAGTATTTAGTAGCAAAGTAGTATGGAAGTAACGGTAACAGTAGCAGAAGTAATAGTAGAAGTTTTGTAGTAATTGTAACAGTGGCAACGGTAAAGTAACTAAGCAAAGAGCAATATGTGAAAAGCTCGTAGGCATTGGATCAATGATGGATAATTATGTCAGATGTGATTCCTCATGTAATAGTTATAACATAGGGTGACACAGAACTAGCTCCAGTTCATCAATGTAATGTAGGCATGTATTCCGAATATAGTCATATGTGCTTATAGAAAAGAACTTGCATGAAATCTTTTGTCCTACCCTCCCGCGGCAGCGGGGTCCTATTGGAAACCAAGGGATATTAAGGCCTCCTTTTAATAGAGTACCGGACCAAAGCTTTAACACTTAGTGAATACATGAACTCCTCAAACTACGGTTATCACCGAGAGTGGTCCCGATTATTGTCACTTCGGGGTTGTCGGATCGTAACACATAATAGGTGACTATAGACTTGCAAGATAGGCTCAAGAACTCATATATATATTCATGAAAACATAATAGGTTCAGATCTGAAATCATGGCACTCGGGCCCTAGTGACAAGCATTAAGCATAGCAAAGTCATAGCAACATCAATCTCAGAACATAATGGATACTAGGGATCAAACCCTAACAAAACTAACTTGATTACATGGTAAATCTCATCCAACCCATCACCGTCCAGCAAGCCTATGATGGAATTACTCACGCACGGCGGTGAGAATCATGAAATTGGTGATGGAGGATGGTTGGTGATGACGACAACGACGGATTCCCCTCTCCGGAGCCCCGAACGGACTCCAGATCAGCCCTCCCGAGAGAGTTTAGGGCTTGGCGGCAGCTCCGTATCGTAAACCATGATGAATTCTTCTCTCCCATTTTTTTCTCCCCAAACGTGAATACATGGAGTTGGAGTTGAGGTCGGTGGAGCTCCAGGGGGCCCACCCTAGGGGGGCGCCTCCCACCCTCGTGGACAGGGTGTGGGCCCCCTGACGTTGATTCTTTCGCCAATATTTTTTATTAATTCCAAAAAGTTGCTCCATGGATTTTCAGGTCATTCCGAGAACTTTTATTTCTGCACAAAAATAACACCATGGCAAATCATGCAAGTTAGAGTCCAAAACAAGGGCAAAAGTGTTTGGAAAAGTAGATACGACGGAGACATATCAGACATCTTTTATGATTGTGAGCACTCATTAAAATATTACATGCTAAAGAGTTGATGTTGGACAAGGAAGACAACGTAATGGGTTATGTTTTCTTATATCTGAAATAAAGTATATTGTCATGGATCATCCAACATGTTGAGCTTGCCTTTCCCTCTCATGCTAGGCAAATTCCTTGCACCAAGTAGAGATACTACTTGTGCTTCCAAATATCCTTAAACCCAGTTTTGCCATGAGAGTCCACCATACCTACCTATGGATTGAGTAAGATCCTTCAAGTAAGTTGTCATGCTGCATGTAATAAAAATTGCTCTCTAAATATGTATGACTTATTAGTGTGGAGAAAATAAGCTTTATATGATCTTGTGATATGGAAGCAATAAAAGCGACGGACTGCATAATAAAGGTCCATATCACAAGTGGCAATATAAAGTGACATTCTTTTGCATTAAGATTTTATGCATCCAACTATAAAAGCACATGACAACCTCTTCTTCCCTCTGTGAAGGGCTTATCTTTTATTCTCGTCTTATACTTTGTGCAAGAGTCATGGTGATCTTCACCTTTCCTTTTTACATTTTATCCTTTGGTAAGCGATCCTGATATATATATATATATATATATACATATATATATATATATATATATATCCAATTGGATCTAAGTTAGCATGAACTATTATTGTTGACATTACCCTTGAGGTAAAAGGTTGGGAGGCAACACTATAAGCCCCTATCTTTCTCTGTGTCCGATTAAAACTTCATACCCATAATTATTGCATGAGTGTTAGCAATTGTGAAAGACTAAATGGTAGTTGAGTATGTGGACTTGCTGAAAAGCTCTTATATTGACTCTTTCCGATGTTATGATAAATTGCAATTGCCTCAGTGACCAAGATTATAGTTTGTTAGTTTTCAATGAAGTTTCCGATTCATACTTGACATTGTGAATAGATTATTACTTGAGTATAAGAAATCATATGACAATATATATATATATATATATATATATATGTTGCTATTATAAGAATGATCATGATGGCCTCATGTCCGTATTTTATTTTATCGACACCTCTATCTCTAAACATGTGGACATATTTTCGATTTCGGCTTCTGCTTAAGGACAAGCGAGGTCTAAGCTTGGGGGAGTTGATACATCCATTTTGCATCATGCTTTTATATCGATATTTATTGCATTATGGGTTGTTATTACACGTTATGTCACAACACTTATGCCTATTCTCTCCTATTTTACAAGGTTTACATGAAGAAGGAGAATGCCAACAGCTGGAATTCTGGGCTGGAAAAGGAGCAAATATTAGAGACCTATTCTTCACAACTCCAAAAGTCTTGAAACTCCACAAAAGTTATTTTTGGAATTAATAAAAAATACTGGGCGAAGAAAGTACCAGAGGGGCCCACACCCTGGCCACGAGGGTGGGAGGCGTGCCCTAGCCCCTTGGGCGCGCGCCCTGCCTCGTGGGCCCCCTAGCAGTCCTCCGGTGACCATCTTATGCTATATGAGTTCTTTTACCCTGGAAAAAAAATCATAAGCTAGCTTTCGGGATGAAACAACGCAGCCACGAGGCGGAACCTTCGCGGAACCAATCTAGGGCTCCGGCGGAGATGTTCTGCCGGCAAAACTTCCCTCCATGAGGGGGAAATCATCACCATTGATCCTCTCACCGGGAGAGGGTCAATCTCCATCAACATCTTCACCAACACCATCTCCTCTCAAACCCTAGTTCATCTCTTGTATCCAATCTTTCTCCCAAAACCTCAGATTGGTACCTGTGGGTCACTAGTAGTGTTGATTACTCCTTGTAGTTGATGCTAGTTGGTTTATTAGGTGGAAAATCATATGTTCAGATCCTATATGCACATTAATACCCCTCTGATTATGAACATGCATATGATTTGTGACTAGTTACGTTTGTTCCTAAGGACATGGGAGAAGTCTTGCTATAAGTAGTCATGTGAATTTGGTATTTGTTTGATATTTTGATGAGATGTATGTTGTCTTTCCTCTAGTGGTGTTATGTGAATGTCGACTACATGACACTTCACCATTGTTTGGGCGTAGAGGAAGGCATTGGGAAGTAATAAGTAGATGATGGGTTGCTAGAGTAACAAAATCTTAAACCCTAGTTTATGCGTTGCTTCGTAAGGGGTTGATTTGGATCCATATGTTTCATGCTATGGTTAGGTTTACCTTAATACTTCTTTTGTAGTTGCGGATGCTTGCAATAGGGGTTAATCATAAGTGGGATGCTTGTCCAAGAAAGAGCAGTACCCAAGCACCGCTCCACCCACATATCAAATTATCAAAGTAACGAGCGCGAATCATATGAGCGTGATGAAAACTAGCTTGACGATACTTCCCATGTGTCCTCGGGAGCTTTTTCCTTCATATAAGAATTTGTCCAGGCTTGTCCTTTGCTACAAAAAGGATTGGGCCACCTTGCTACAACTTTTGTTACTTGTTACCCGTTACAAATTACCTTATCACAAAACTATCTGTTACCGATAATTTCAGTGCTTGCAGAGAATACCTTACTGAAAACCGCTTGTCATTTCCTTCTGCTCCTCGTTGGGTTCGACACTCTTACTTATCGAAAGGACTATGATAGATCCCCTACACTTGTGGGTCATCACCTCCTAACCTATATATACTAGAGAATTTCTCCCTATTGGGACATAAGTTTTGGAGCCTCCTCTAGTTGATCTAGTGCATGTTCTAGTTGGTCCTAGTTGACTAATTAGAGCGAGCCCTAGCCACCTCTAATCCTCATAATTAGAAGACCTGTGTGGTTCTAAACTCCTCCCTCTAATTCTCCATCGATTATTAGCTCTGAACGGCGAAGCGCTGCCGGATCATGAAGATCGTACACTTGCAACCAAGTAGAGAGGTCGTGCTTTTGGTCTTGTGTTTGAGGGATTGTTCGAGGACGGTCCATGGAATTGATATGTCTCCAACGTATCTATAATTTTTTATTGTTCCATGCTATTATATTACCCGTTTTGGATGTTTATGGGCTTTACTTTACACTTTTATATCATTTTTGGGACTAACCTACTAACCGGAGGCCCAGCCCGAATTGTTGTTTTTTTGCCTATTTCAGTGTTTCGAAGAAAAGGAATATCAAACGGAGTCCAAATGGAATGAAACCTTTGGGAGCAATCTTTTTGGAACAAACGCAATCCAGGAGACTTGGAGTGGACGTCAAGAAGCAGCCAAGGCAGCCATGAGGCAGGAGGGCACGCCCTACGGGGGTGTGCGCGCCCCCACCCTCGTGGGCCCCTCATGGCTCCCCTGACTACCTCCTTCGCCTATATATATCCACGTACCCTGAAAACATCGAGAAGCACCACGAAAAACTATTGCCACCGCCGCAACCTTCTGTATCCGCGAGATCCCATCTTGGAGCCTTCGCCGGCGCTTCGCCGGAGGGGGAATCGACCATGGAGGGCCTCTACATCATCTCCAAGGCATCTCCGATGAGTTGTGAGTAGTTTACAACAAACCTTCGGGTCCATAATTATTAGCTAGATGGCTTCTTCTCTCTCTTTGAATCTCAGTACAAAGTTCTCCTTGATCTTCTTGGAGATCTATTCGATGTAACTCTTTTTGCGGTGTGTTTGTCGAGATCCAATGAATTGTGGGTTTATGATCAAGTTTATCTATGAGAAATATTTGAATCTTCTCTGAATTATTTTATGTGTGATTGGTTACCTTTGCAAGTCTCTTCGAATTATTAGTTTGGTTTGGCCTACTAGATTGATCTTTGTTGCAATGGGAGAAGTGCTTAGCTTTGGGTTCAATCTTGCGGTGTCCTTTCCCAGTGACAGCAGGGGCAGCAAGGCACGTACTATATTGTTGCCATCGAGGATAAAAAGATGGGGTTTATATCATATTGCTTGAGTTTATCCCTCTACATCATGTCATCTTTCTTAATGTGTTACTCTATTCTTTATGAACTTAATACTCTAGATGAAGGCAGGAGTTGGTCTACTTGTCACGGACGTGATGCCTATATACATAACCATGCAGATAATCTCATAACTATTCACTTTTCTATCAATTGCTCGATAGTAATTTGTTCACCCACCGTAATACTTATGCTATCTTGAGAGAAGCCACTAGTGAAACCTATGGCCCCTGGGTCTATCTTTTATCATATAAGTTTCCAATCTACTTTATTTTGCAATTTTACTTTCCAATCTATATCATAAAAATACCAAAAATATTTATCTTATCTTATTTATCTCCATCAGACCTCACTTTTGCAAGTTACTGTGAAGGGATTGACAACCCCTTTATCGCGTTGGTTGTGAGGTTCTTGTTTGTTTGTGTAGGTACTAGGGACTTTTGAGGAGCCTCCTACTGGATTGATACCTTGGTTCTCAAATACCGAGGGAAATACTTACACTACTTTGCTGCATCACCCTTTCCTCTTCAAGGGAAAACCAACACAATGCTCAAGAGGTAGCAAGAAGGATTTCTGGCGCCGTTGCCGGGGAGGTCTTCGCTCAAGTCAAGACATACCAAGTACCCATCACAAACTCATCTCCCTCGCATTACATTATTTGCCATTTGCCTCTCGTTTTCCTCTCCCCACTTCACCCTTGCCATTTTATTCACCCTCTCTTTCCTGTTCGCCTCTCATTTTCGCTTGCCTTTTGCTTGCTTGTATGTTGGATTGCTTGTCACTATGGCGCAAGATAATACCAAATTGTGTGACTTTTCCAATACCAATAATAATTATTTCCTTAGCACTCCGATTGCTCCTCTTAATGATGTTGAATCTTGTGAAATCAATGCTGCTTTGCTGAATCTTGTTATAGATCAATTCGCCGACCTTCCTAGTGAAGATGCCGCTACTCATCTAAATAACTTTGTTGATTTGTGTGATATGCAAAATAAGAAAGATACGGATAATGATATTGTTAAATTGAAGTTATTTCCATTTTCACTTAGAGATCGTGCTAAAACTTGGTTTTCATCTTTGGCTAAAAATAGTATTGATTCATGGAATAAGTGCAAAGATGCTTTTATCTCTAAGTATTTTCCTCCCGCTAAGATCATCTCTCTTAGAAACGATATTATGAATTTTAAACAACTTGATCATGAGCATGTTGGCCAATCTTGGGAAAGAATGAAATTAATAATTCACAATTGCCCTACACATGGTTTGAATTTATGGATGATCATACAATTTTTTTATGCCGGATTAAATTTTGCTTCTAGAAATCTTTTAGATTCGTCCGCGGGAGGCAATTTTATGGAAATCACTTTAGGAGAAGCTACTAAACTCCTTGATAATATTATGGTTAATTATTCTCAATGGCACACTGAAAGATCTACTAGTAAGAAAGTTCATGCGATAGAAGAAATTAATGTTTGGACTGGAAAGACGGATGAACTTATGAAATTGTTTGCTACTAAGAGTGCTCCTATTGATCCTAATGATATGCCCTTGTCTACTTTGATTGAGAATATAATTAATCTATGGATGTGAATTTTCTTGGTAGGAATAATTTTGGTAACAACACGTATAGAGGAAACTTTAATCCTAGGCCCTTTCCTAGTAATTCCTCTAATAATTATGGTAATTCCTACAACAACTCTTATGGAAATTTTAATAAGATGCCCTCTGATTTTGAGAATAGTGTTAAAGAATTTATGATCTCTCAAAATAATTTCAATGCTTTGCTTGAAGAAAAATTGCTTAAAGTTGATGAATTGGCTAGGAACGTCGATAGACTTTCTCTTGATGTTGATTCTTTGGAACTTAGATCTATTCCACCTAAGCATGATATCAATGAGTCTCTCAAAGCCATGAGAATTTCCATTGATGAGTGCAAAGAAAGAACCGCTAGGATGTGTGCTAAGAAAGATTGCTTTTTAAGAGCGTCTTCTTCTAGTTTCCATGAAAATAATGATGAAGATCTCAAAGTTATTGATGTGTCCCCTATTGAATCCTTGTTTTGCAATATGAATCTTGATAATGATGGGACTGGAGATGAGTCTACTTTAGCTAAAAGGCGTCCCAATGATTCGGAGTTTTCAGATCTTGATGCTAAATTTGGTAAAAGTGGGATTGGAGAGGTCAAAACTTTACATAGCAATGAACCCACTATTATGGATTTCAAGGAATTTAATTATGATAATTGTTCTTTAATAGATTGTATTTCCTTGTTGCAATCCGTGTTGAATTCCCCTCATGCTTATAGTCAAAATAAAGCTTTTACCAAACATATCATTGATGCTTTGATGCAATCTTATGAAGAAAAAATTGAATTGGAAGTTTCTATACCTAGAAAACTTTATGATGAGTGGGAACCTACCACAAAAATTAAAATTAAAGATCATGAATGCTATGCTTTGTGTGATTTGGGTGCTAGTGTTTCCACGATTTCGAAAACTTTATGTGATGTGCTAGGTTTCCATGAATTTGATGATTGCTCTTTAAACTTGCACCTTGCGGATTCCACTATTAAGAAACCTATGGGAAGGATTAATGATGTTCTTATTGTTGCAAATAGGAATTATGTTCCCGTAGATTTTACCGTTCTTTTTATAGATTGCAATCTTTCATGTCCTATTATTCTTGGTAGACCTTTCCTTAGAACGATTGGTGCAATTATTGATATGAAGGAAGGGAATATTAGATTCCAATTTCCATTAAGGAAAGGCATGGAACACTTTCACAGAAAGAAATTCAAATTACCTTATGAATCTATTATGCGAGGTACTTATGAATTGAATGCCAAAGATGGCAATACTTAGATCTATTCTCGCTTTTATGCCTAGCTAGGGGCGTTAAACGATAGCGCTTGTTGGGAGGCAACCCAATTTTATTTTTGTTCCTTACTTTTTTGCTTCTGTTTAGTAATAAATAAATCATCTAGCTTCTGTTTAGATGTGGTTTTATGTTTTAATTAGTGTTTGTGCCAAGTAGAACCTATAGGATAACATACCGTGATAGTGAATTTGATTTTGCTGAAAAACAGAAACTTTTGTGTGCACGAGAATAATTTTAGTAAATCACTGAAACGTGATTTTGCGTTTATTATTTTTGAAGTAGATCAACAGACAAATTGCCCAGGACTTCCTATTTTGGTAGGATTTTTAGAGTTCCAGAAGATTCGAAAGTTACAGATTGCTACAGACTGTTCTGTTTTTGAGAGATTTTGTTTTTCGTGTGTTGTTTGCTTATTTTGATGAATCTATGGCTAGTATCGAGGGGTATGAACCATAGAGAAGTTGAAATATAGTAGGTTTAACACCGATATAAATAAACAATGAGTTCATTACAATACCTTATGTGGTGGTTTTTCTTTCTTGCACTAACGGAGCTTATGAGATTTCCTGTTGAGTTTTGTGTTGTGAAGTTTTCAAGTTTTGGGTAAAGATTTGATGGACTGTGTAATAAGGAGTGGCAAGATCCTAAGCTTGGGGATGCCCATGGCACCCCAACATAATTCAAGGACAACCAAGAGCCTAAGCTTGGTGATGCCCCGGGAGGCATCCCCTCTTTCGTCTTCGTTTATCGGTAACTTTACTTGGAGCTATATTTTTATTTGCCACATGATATGGGTTTTGCTTGGAGCATCTTGTATGATATGAGTCTTTGCTTTTTAGTTTACCACAATCATCCTTGCTGTACACACCTTTTGGAGAGACACACATGATTAGTAATTTATTAGAATACTCTATGTGCTTCACTTAGATCTTTTGAGCTAGATAATTTTGCTCTAGTGCTTCACTTATATCTTTTTAAAGCACGGCGGTGGCTTAATTTTGTAGAAATTATTGATCTGTCATGCTTCACTTATATTTGTAAG
The DNA here is from genome assembly GCF_018294505.1 of Triticum aestivum. NCBI lineage: Eukaryota > Viridiplantae > Streptophyta > Magnoliopsida > Poales > Poaceae > Triticum > Triticum aestivum. Next base: position 321,987,841 of record NC_057804.1, on the reverse strand, counting down.
TGCATCTAGTGCCCCTTAGCGATTTTGGTGTATTGAAGACTTATATGTTAAGGGACTAATATGTTTGTGGGTGTACACAGGTTCTATAAGTCAATGAGGAGTTTAATATTTAGAGTGAAAGTCGACCCCTAAAAATGAATGTATTCGGCTGAAGACTTTGGTTCTCCTGAAGACTTTGAAAGTGAAGAAATTGGTGCAACCGTGAAGACTTCGATATTCATGAGAGGAATCTGGAGCGTGAAGACTTTTGTTTTCATAGTTTATTTTTTCTTCTTCTTGAGTCATAGGAAACACCGTACTATTAAAGGGGGTCGAGGTAATACTAAGGAAACAGATTTCCAAGTGACGCTTTATACGTCTCCAATGTATCTATAATTCTTGATTGTTCCATGCTATTATATTACCCCTTTTGGATGTTTATGGGCTTTATTTTACGCATTTATATCATTTTTGGGACTAACCTACTAACCGGAGGCCCAGCCCGTATTTCTGTTTTTTAGCCTATTTCAGTATTTCAAAGAAAAGGAATATCAAACGGAGTCCAAACGGAATAAAACCTTCGGGAGTGTGATTTTTGGAACGAACGTGATCCAGAGGACTTGGAGTGCAAGTCAAGAACCAGCCAAGGTGGCCACGAGATAGGAGGGCGCGCCCACCCCTACAGGGCGCGCCCCCTGTCTTGTGGGCCCCTCGGGCGGCCACCGACGTACTTCTTCCTCCTATATATGCCTACGTACCCTGAAAACATCCAGGGAGCCAACGAAACACAATTTCCACCTCCATAACCTTCTATATCCGCGAGATCTCGTCTTGGAGCCTTTGCCGGTGCTCCACCGGAGGGGGAATCGACCACAGAGGGCTTCTACATCAACACCATAGCCCCTCCGATGAGTTGTGAGTAGTTTACCACAGACCTTCGGGTCCATAGTTATTAGCTAGATGGCTTCTTCTCTCTTTTTTGATCTCAATACAATGTTCTCCCCCTCTCTTGTGGACATCTATTCGATATAAACTCTTTTTGCGGTGTGTTTGTTGAGATCCGATGAATTGTGGGTTTATGATCAAGTTTATCTATGAGAAATATTTGAATCTCCTCTGAATTCTTTTATGTATGATTGAGTTATCTTTGCAAGTCTCTTCGAATTATCAGTTTGGTTTGGCCTACTAGATTGATCTTTCTTGCCATGGGAGAAGTGCTTAGCTTTCGGTTCAATCTTGCGGTGTCCTTTCCCAGTGACAGCAGGGGTAGCAAGGCACGTATTGTATTGTTGCCATCGAGGATAAAAAGATGGGGTTTATATCATATTGCATGAGTTTATCCCTCTACATCATGTCATCTTTCTTAATGTGTTACCTTGTTCTTTATGAACTTAATACTCTAGATGCAGGCAGGAGTCGGTCGATGTGTGGAGTAATAGTAGAGATGCATGTAGGAGTCGGTCTACTTGTCACGGACGTGATGCCAATAGACATGATCATGCCTAGATAATCTCATAATTATTCGCTTTTCTATCAATTGCTCGACAGTAATTTATTCACCCACCGTAATGCTTATGCTATCTTGAGAGAAGCCACTAGTGAAACCTATGGCCCCCGGGTCTATCTTTTATCATATAAACTTTCAATCTACTTTTATTTGCATCTTTACCTTTTGCATCTATATTATAAAATACCAAAAATATATTAATCTTATCATACTATCTCTATTAGATCTCACTTCCGCAAGTGGTCGTGAAGGGATTGACAACCCCTTTATTGCGTTAGTTGCGAGTTCTTTGTTTGTTTGCGTTGGTGCGTGGGACTTTTGAGGAGCCTCCTACTGGATTGATACCTTGGTTCTCAAAAACTGAGGGAAATACTTACGCTACTATTGCTGCATCACCCTTTCCTCTTCAAGGAAAACCAATGCAAGCTCAAGACGTAGCAAGAAGGATTTCTGGCGCCGTTGCCGGGGAGGTCTTCACTCAAGTCAAGATAAACCAAGTACCCATCACAAACTCATCTCCCTCGCATTTACATTATTTTCGATTTGCCTCTCATTTTCCTCTCCCCCACTTCACCCTTGCTGTTTTATTTGCCCTCTCTTTCCCAATCTCTCTCTCTCTTTCGCTTGCCTTTTTTTGTTTGCTTGTGTGTTCGATTACTTGTTGCCATGGCGCAAGATAATACCAAATTGTGTGATTTCTCCAATACCAATAATAATGATTTCCTTTGCACTCCGATTGCTCCTCTTAATGATGTTGAGTCTTGTGAAATCAATACTGCGTTGTTGAATCTTGTTATGAAAGACCAATTCGCAGGCCTTCCTAGTGAAGATGCCGCTACTCATATAAACAACTTTGTTGATTTGTGTGATATGCAAAACAAGAAAGACACGGATAATGATATTGTTAAATTGAAGTTATTTCCGTTTTCATTAGATATCGTGCTAAAGTTTGGTTTTCATCTTTGCCTAAAAATAGTATATATTCTTGGAACAAGTGCAAAGATGCTTTTATATCTAAGTATTTTCCTCCTGCTAAGATTATCACTCTTAGGAACAATATTATGAATTTTAAACAACTTGATCATGAGCATGTTGCCCAATCTTGGGAAAGAATGAAATTGATGATTCGCAATTGCCCTACTCATGGTTTGAATTTATGGATGATCATACAAAATTTTTATGCCGGTTTGAACGTTGCTTCTAGAAATCTTTTAGATTTGGCCGCGGGAGGCACGTTTATGGAAATCACGTTAGGAGATGCTGCAAAACTTCTTGATAATATTATGGCTAATTATTCTCAATGGCACACCGAAAGATCTTCTAGTAAAAAAGTGCATGCTATAGAAGAAATCAATATTTTGAGTGGAAAGACGGATGAACTTATGAAATTGTTTGCTACTAGAAATACTCCTCTTGATCCCGGTGATATTCCTTTGTCTACTTTGATTGAGAATAATAATGAATCTATGGATGTGAATTTTGTTGGTAGGAATAGTTTTGGAAACAATGCTTATAGAGGAAACTTTAATTCTAGACCGTTCTCTAGTAATTCCTCTAATAATTATGGAAATTCCTACAATAATTCTTATGGTAATTTTAATAAGATGCCCTCTAATTTTGAGAATAGTGTGAAAGAATTTATGATTTCTCAAAAGAATTTTAATGCCTTGCTTGATGAAAAATTTCTCAAAGTTGATGATTTGGCTAGGAACGTTGATAGTCTTTCACTTGATGTTGATTCTCTTAAACTTAGATCTTGTTCTCTTAAGCATGATATCAATGAGTCTCTCAAAGCCATGAGAATTTCCATTGATGAGTGCAAGGAAAGAACTGCTAGATTGCGTGCTAAGAAAGATTGCTTTGTAAAGGCGTGTTCTTCTAGTTTCAATGAAAATAATGATGAAGATCTTAAAGTTATTGATGCGTCTCCTATTAGATCTTTGTTTTGCAATATGAATCTTGATAATAATGAGACTGGAGATGAGTCAACTTTAGTTAGAAGGTGTCCCAAGAATTCGGAGTTTTTAGATCTTGATGCTAAATTTGGTAAAAGCGAGATTGGAGAGGTCATGACTTTAAATAGCATCGAACCCACTATCTCGGATTTCAAGGAATTTGATTATGATAATTGTTCTTTAGAAGGTTGTATTTCCTTGTTGCAATCCGTTGTTAATTCTCCTCATGCTTATAGTCAAAATAAAGCTTTTACCAAACATTTCGTTGATGCCTTGATGCAATCTTATGATGAAAAACTTATTTTGGAAGTTTCTATACCTAGAAAACTTAATGATGAGTGGGAACCTACTATAAATATTAGATTTAAAGATCATGAGTGTTTTGCTTTGTGTGATTTGGGTGCTAGCGTTTCCACGATTCTGAAAACTTTATGTGATATTCTAGGTTTCCATGATCTTGATGATTGCTCTTTAAATTTGCACCTTACGGATTCCACCATTAAAAAGCCAATGGGAAGGATCAATGATGATCTCATTGTTGCAAATAGAAATTTGGTGCCCGTAGATTTTATCGTTCTTGATATAGATTGCAATCTTTCTTGCCCTATTATTCTTGGTAGACCTTTCCTTAGAACGATTGGTGCAATTTTTGATTTGAAGGAAGGGAATATTAGATTCCAATTTCCATTAAGGAAAGGCATGGAGCACTTTCCAAGAAAGAAAGTCAAATTACCTTATGAATCTATCATGCGGGCTACTTATGAATTTAGTGCCAAAGATGTCACTACTTAGATCTATCTTCGCTTTTATGCCTAGCTAGGGGCGTTAAACGATAGCGCTAGTTGGGAGGCAACCCAATTTTATTTGTGTATTTTGTTTTTGTTCCTGTTTAGTAATAAATTTTGCATCTACCTCCTGTTTAGATGTGTTTTTACCTTTTAATTAGTGTTTGTGCCAAGTAGAACCTATAGGATAACCTATGATGATAGTTGATTTGATTCTGCTGAAAAACAGAAACTTTGCGCGCACGAAATTAGTTTTGTTAAATCACAAAAACGTGCTTTTGCGTTGATTATTTTTGGTGATGATCAATAGTAAAATTTTCCAGGACTTTCTATTTTCGTAGGATTTTTAGAGTTCCAGAAATTTGCGTTAGTTATAGATTTCTACAGACTGTTCTGTTTTTGACATATTCTGTTTTTCGTGTGTTGTTTGCTTATTTCGATGCATCTATGGCTAGTAAAATAGTTTATAAACCATAGAGAAGTTGGAATACAGTAGGTTTAACACCAAAATAAATAAATAATGAGTTCATTACAGTACCTTATGTGGTGGTTTTGTTTTCTTTCACTAACGGAGCTTATAAGATTTCCTGTTGAGTTTTGTGTTGTGAAGTTTTCAAGTTTTGGGTAAAGCTTTGATGGACTATGGAATAAGGAGTGGCAAGAGCCTAAGCTTGGGTATGCCCAAGGCACCTCAAGTATTCAAGAATAGCCAAAAGCCTAAGCTTGGGGATGCCCCGGAAAGGCATCCCCTCTTTCGTCTTCGTTCATTGGTAACTTTATTTGGAGCTATATTTTTATTCGCCACATGATATGTGTTTTGCTTGGAGCGTCGTGTATTATATTAGTCTTTGCTTTTTAGTTTAACATAATCATACTTGCTGTACAAACCTTTTGGGAGAAGCCCACTTGATTAGAATTTGCTAGAATACTCTATGTGCTTCACTTATATCTTTTGAGCTTGATAGTTTTGCTCTAGTGCTTCACTTATATCTTTTAGAGCACGGCGGTGGCTTAATTTTGAAGAAATTGCTAGTCTCTCATGCTTCACTTATATTATTTTGATAGTCTTTTAGAACAGCATGGTATTTGCTATGGTTACAAATTTGGTCCTAGAATGATGAGCATCCAAGTTGGGTATAATAAAAACTATCATAGAAAGTGCGTAAAACACTAGGATCAATTTGATGCTTGATAATTGTTTTGAGATATAAAGGTAGTAATGTTAGGGTCATGCTAGTGGGTAATTATGAAATTGAGAAATACTTGTGTTGAAGTTGGAAAGTCCCGTAGCATGCACGTATGGTAAAAGTTGTGTGACAAATTTGTTGCATGAGGTGCTCTTTTGATTGTCTTCCTTATGAGTGGCAGTCGGGGACGAGCGATGGTCTTTTCCTACCAATCTATCCCTCTAGGGGCATGCGTAGTAGTACTCAGCTTTGAGGGCTAAATAGACTTTTCCAATAAGTATATGAGTTCTTTCTGACTAATGTGAGTCCATGGATATACGCACACTCAACCTCCCACTTTGCTAGCCTCTATTATACCACGCAACTTTTCGCCGGTATCACCCATTATTTACCTTCCTCAAAACAGCCACCATACCTACCTATTATGGCATTTCCATAGCCATTCCGAGATATATTGCCATGCAACTTTCCACTGTTCCGTTTATTATGACACGTTCCATCATTGTCATATTGCTCTTTGCATGATCATGTAGTTGACATCATATTTGTGGCAAGGCCACCTTCATAATTTTCATACATGTCGCTCTTGATTCATTGCATATCCTGGTACACCGCCGGAGGCATTCATATAGAGTCATATCTTGTTCTAGCTTTGAGTTGTAATTCTTGAGTTGTAAATTAATAAAAGTGTGATGATCTTCATTATTAGAGCATTGTCTCAGTGAGGAAATGATGATGAAGACTATGATTCCCCCACAAGTCGGGATGAGACTCCGGACTTTACAAAAATAAAAAAAAGAGAAAGGCCAAAAAAAAGAAAAAGAAAGGCCAAAGAAAAAAAAGAAAAGAGAAAAAAAGAAAAAAGAAGAAAAAAGGGGAAAAAATAAATGAGAGAAAAAGAGAGAAGGGACGATGCTACTATCTCTTTTTCCACACTTGTGCTCCAAAGTAGCACCATGATCTTCATGATAGAGAGTCTCCTATGTTGTCACTTTTATATACTAAGTGGGAATTTTTCATTATAGAACTTGGCTTGTATATTCCAATGATGGGCTTCCTCAAAATGCCCTAGGTCTTCGTGAGCAAGCAAGTTGGATGCACATCCACTTAGTTTCTTTTGTTGAGCTTTCATATATTTATAGCTCTAGTGCATCCGTTGCATGACAATCCCTACTCACTCACATTGATATCTATTGATGGGCATCTCCATAGCCCGTTGATACGCCTAGTTGATGTGAGACTATCTTCTCTCTCTTTTTGTCCTCACAACCACCACCTTATACCACCATAGTGCTATGTCCATGGCTTACGCTCATGTATTGCGTAAGAGTTGAAAAAAGCTGAAGTGCGTTAAAAAGTATGAACCAATTGCTCGGCTCGTCATCGGGGTTGTTCATAATGGGAGTATTTTGTGTAATGAAAATGAAGCATGGCCTAACTATATGATTTTGTAGGGATAAGCTTTCTTTGGCTATGCTATTTTGATAGGACATGATTATTTGTTAGTATGCTTCGAAGCATTATTATTTTTATGTTTTATAAGCTTTTATCTTGAATCATTTGGATCTGAACAATCATGCCACAATAAAGAAAATTACATTGAGAATTATGCTAGGTAGCATTCCACATCAAAAATTCTGTTTTTATCATTTACCTACTCGAGGACGAGCAGGGATTAAGCTTGGGGATGCTTGATACGTCTCCAATGTATCTATAATTTTTGATTGTCCCATGCTATTATATTACCCCTTTTGGATGTTTATGGGCTTTATTTTACACATTTATATCATTTTTGGGACTAACCTACTAACCAGAGGCCCAACCCGTATTGCTGTTTTTTTGACTATTTCAATATTTCGAAGAAAAGGAATATCAAACAGAGTCCAAACGGAATGAAACCTTCGGGAGCGTGATTTTGGAACGGACATGATCCAGCGGACTTGGAGTGCAAGTCAAGAAGCAGCCGAGGCGGTCACGAGATAGGAGGGCGCCCCCACCCCTACAGGGCACGCCCCCCTGTCTTGTGGGCCCATCGGGCGGCCACCGACGTACTTCTTCCTCCTATATATGCCTACTATCGGTGTACTAGATTAGGGGTACCCTAGTACCCCGAACTTGTGGACGGGCAGTTGCAGCACCCCGCGGCAAAGGCTTGCTGGGTGATCGCCAAGATCCCCCAAGGTTCCCTTGGAGCCATCCAAGAACAAAGTATTTAAGCTAAGGAGACAAGACCCCGGCAAGGGGAGCTTGCCGGGAAGGCCAACCAAGGCGCTCCAATGAAATTGCCGCGACGCGTCACGTGCTCCGGCAAGGCAACAAGGCCCCGACAAGAGGAGCTTGCCGGGAAGACAAACGAAGGCACCTCGAAGCCCGGTGAGCGACAAGCTTCCGGACCCGACAAGATAACAACAGCGGCAAGGCGCTTGCCGCGGCAGGCGGCCACTCTGCGTCCACGCTCCAGCGCATCCACCAACGTGTCGCTCTGGGGGCCTCTCCGGACGTGCGTGGCGGGAGGCTGTGCAGCCAGTGGTGCACAGTGGCATGCGAAGCTGACAAGATCGTCATCGTGGTGAATGGTGGCGCCCCTAACGGTCCTTTTCTGCACTATTCGGGCGACTCAAACGGGCATTTAATGCCCTTGTCCCCTGCCGTCAGGGTTAGGTAGGGTGCACTGTACAAGCAACTGTATCAGCTACCTCGCTTTTTACGTTTTTACCCTCCTCTGCGTTGCCACCTGTCGGTGACCCCTTTAGCGTATAAAAGGAGGCCCATGCGCAACGTAGAGGGGGTTCGGCTCATAGGTTCGAAGCCTCAGGCAGTTTGCTTCGATCCATCCGTAGCCCAGAGAACATCACACTCTCGCTTTGGAGAGCAAGAACATCAGATAATACAACCAGACATGCAGCAGTAGGAGTGTTATCTCTCCGGAGAGCTCCGAAGCTGGGTAAACTGCTCGTGTGCCTCGCCTCGATCTGCTCTTCGTGCGATCTCCGCCCCCCGCCGAACCGAAAGGGGCCCGGTCCGCCGGCCCCATAGGTGTTCGAGGGTCAGTTTCCCCGACATCTTTGGCGCGCCAGGTAGGGGGCGTCGAGATTGTGTGAACCTGATCCGGTGTTCACACGAGCTAGATCTTCATTCCCTTCATCAACATGCCACCGAAGAAGAAGACTTCGGCGGCAGCCGCTCCGTCCACGTCATTTTCGCCACCGTTGGAGCAAACGGGTGGTGGAGTGGACGCCGGCGGAAGAACAGCCGTCGATGAGGGTGCTCACAGTGCTTCCAAGTCCAAGGACAAGGCTGCACAAACCTCGGCGACTGTACATGTTCCGCGCCACTCTCAGGAGGCGCAAGATCAACAGCACCATGGCGCTCGCAGCACCATGCGCATGTTAGACCAAGGCCAAGCTGGTGGATCTCGGGGCGCTCAAGACCAGCATGCACGCCAGCATGCTGGCACGAGCGGGGCACGGTCGCTTGGACGGGATACTGCTCCTTCTAACATAGTTAGAAGTTCGAGCACGTCCCGCTCCTCGCGCCGTCCGCCACTGCCACCCACCACTCCAGCAGAAGCTTTGGCGCGAGCTCAACTTCTCTTAGATTACCCTCCAACGTCGGACAAGATCGACGAATGGAGGGCCACCATTCAGAGTCTCATCGGCTACGCCAACGGCGACACTCCACGGCGGCCGAGCGCGTCGCCGCCACCGCAGGACCGCCGGACGCGAGCCGGTGGCGACGAAACGGGCGGAGGTGCAACTACCATGCAATCACCGCCCCGAAGGCCAAGATCGCCGACTCGCCGGATCCACCTCGACAGCGACTCCACTGCATCGTCGGATCCACGAGCTCGTCGCGATCAGCGCCAAGTCCCCAAGATCAACACCAAGGATGCTGAGGGGCAGTCTACTCCGGCAAACCTTATGGTTTGTTCCGTTGAAGCAGACGCTCCCGACAAGTTTTGCTCCGGCAAGCTTGCCGGGGAACATCAAGCTCCGGCAGGACCACAAGTCCTTGCCGTGGAAGCGGATGTTCCCACAGCAGAAGATGTGCCTTTAGTCCTTTTTGTCGAGCCACAAGCTCCAGCATGGGCACAGCAGATTGTCCACTTCCTTCAGACAGGAGAACTTCCCGAAGAACAAGAAGAAGCGGAAAGAGTAGCCCGGCAGTCAAGTATGTACCAGTTTGTCGATGGCATACTGTACAGAGGAAGACTCAACGGTGTGAAATTGAAGTGTATTCGCCGGGAAGATGGACAAAAGCTGTTGGCAGAGATACATGGTGGCATATGTGGCCACCACATAGGCGCAAGAGCACTTGCCGGCAAAGCTTTCCGACAAGGTTTCTTTTGGCCGACAGCCCTCCAGGATGCAACTGCACAAGTAACCAAGTGTGAAGCGTGCCAGTTCCACTCCAAACAGATACACCAGCCAGCTCAAGCTCTCCAGACGATCCCTTTATCCTGGCCATTTTCGGTCTGGGGGCTCGATATTCTCGGCCCCTTCCCCCGAGCTGTCGGGGGCTTTGAGTACTTGTACGTCGCAATCGACAAGTTCACAAAGTGGCCGGAAGTGCAGCCAGTGAGGAAGGTGACAGCACAGTCAGCAGTCAAGTTCTTCAGGTCGATTGTTTGCCGTTTCGGGATCCCTAACAGGATCATCACCGACAATGGCACACAATTCACGAGCCGCACCTTCATGCAGTACGTCCAAGACCTTGGCGCCAAGGTCTGCTTCGCTTCTGTTGCTCATCCGAGAAGCAACGGTCAAGCAGAGAGGGCAAATGCTGAAGTGCTGCGCGGGCTCAAGACCAGAACTTTCGACAGGCTGCACAGGTGCGGAAGGAACTGGATCGAGGAGCTGCCGGTGGTTCTTTGGTCGATCAGAACGACGCCAAATCGAGCCACTGGCCAGACACCTTTCGCTCTAGTCTATGGAGCAGAGGCAGTTCTCCCCACGGAACTCGTATACGGATCACCTCGAGTGCTCGCTTATGATGAGCTTGAGCAAGAACAGCTGCGGCAAGACGACGCGCTGCTCCTTGAGGAAGATCGTCTTCAGGCTGCTGTACGAGCTGCTCGATACCAGCAAGCTTTGCGCCGCTATCATAGCCGCAAAGTTAAAGCCAGAAGCTTCGAGGAAGGCGACCTTGTTCTTCGGCGCGTTCAGTCCGCCAAGAATTCCAACAAGTTGACGCCGAAGTGGGAAGGCCCTTATCGGGTGAGACAAGTCACAAGGCCTGGCGCTGTCCGCCTTGAGACCGAAGATGGCATTCCAGTGAGCAACTCCTGGAACATAGAACATCTTCGTAAGTTTTTCCCATAAGGCGCGGTTGCCGGAACCCGTTCCGGCAACCACCTTTTGTACAAGTCTTGCCGCTGTTGCATGTAATCCTTTGTACAAAGCCGGGCGCAGATCCCGTGCATAAGTAAAACCCCATGTGCTCCGCACAGCTTGTCCATTTCATGCGTTAGTTCCTTTCTTGCATGTGATTATCTGACACTTTGTGCAGCACTTACATCCGGTAAGCAGTAACGAGCCGAAGTGCTCCATATTATTATTTTCTCTTCTTTCTTTTTCTTTTAAAGGAAAAGAAGGTTCTCTCGCACACAAGTTTGCCGGGGGGAAGGAGAAGATTGTGGTGTGGGCCAGGCGTCGTTCAAGCAAAGACTTGCCTTACCGGGAAGCAAATAACAGAAAAGCTAAGTTGCCAAAGTTTGAGCAATCACTTTTTTAAATTTTTGAGTTATCTTCCTCGAACGACCCTGCTTTGTATGGAAAACCTGTGCGCGGAGGAACCAACTCGTGGCTAGTTGCGCCCTTACTTTGTTTCGAGTCCGCTCAACAGCTTAAGCGTGCTGCATCTAGTCACGACAAGGTTTCTTGTCGGAAGCAGCGCCGCCAGCAGGCTGCTGAAGTTCCGCACTCAGCGCTCGCGGCTCGGGCGCCTGCGCCGACAAGTTCCCTAGAAGCGTAGGGTTAAAACATACAAAGGAAGGAATCTAGTAGAGGAAATAACATTGCAATTGATAGACAGAAATAAAGTTATATTACAAAGATAACTTGTCGCAGCTCTAACAGACTGTTTTCATAACATGACTAGCAGCGACAAGGGAAAAGAAGAAATGGGCGGCCTAATCTACGCGTCCGCCCTCGACTCGCTTGATCTCGCTCACCTTGTCCACAATGGGTGCGACAAGGGCCTTGAGTGCGTCCAGATCGGCGTCAGGCGGCAAGGATCGGAGGACGTTGGTGAAGCTGAGGCCTGGATTGCGGAAGGCTACCTTCATCAGCACCTTCTGGAGAACCCCGGCGCAGATTTTGCGTGACTCGTCGGCCAGCTGCTTCGGGATCCTCTCCCGGAGCCGCTGGAGTGCCGTTGCCACGCCCTTGAAGAATAGGCTGAGCTTGGCGCTGGGTTGAAGGCTCTCGTCGGAAGGATACCCGAAGTCCTCCATCCCCAGCTGCGCCAGCTCCTCGTTGATGACGGCGGCAGTGTTCACCAGACCCTCGGTCCAGTGCTCCACTGTGTCTCTGAAGGAGTTCTGGGTGACTGCAATGCTCTCCAGCAGCGCCGCGTCAGCCTTGACCTTCTCCGCCAAGGTCTTCTCCCGCTCCTTGGCGGCCTCCAGCGTCTGCGTCAGCGTGGCCAGCTTCAGCTCCAGGTCTGCTTTGGAATCCTTGGCGGCGCTGAGCTCCTTGCCCCTCTCAGCGAGAAGGCCTTGCAGCTCACCATGGGCGGCAGCATCCTTCTCGCGCTCACGCTTGAGCGCGGCAATCTCCTCGCCGCTCTTCCCAATATCGGCCTCCAGCCGCGCCACCTTCTCCTCTAGCTCCTTATTGGCGGCCTCTGCAGTTGCCGCGGCATCCTTTGCCTCCTTGAGCGCCCCGCCAAGTGCTCGCTCGCGCTCGGCGAGCTCTTCCTCGTAGCTGTCGAGGTGGGCCTTCCGCTGCACTAGCTCGCCTTCCCGCGCGGACTGCTTCTCGGCAGCAAGCCTTTGTTCCTCCTCAGCCTCGGCCTTCTCGAGAAGAAAGGCCGTGCGCTCCTCGTCTACTCGCTCCCGCTCCTGCGCCAGGGATCGAAGAGCTTCTTGATTTTGTCCCCGGAGCTCCTCCGCGCGCTTCTCCATGTCAACTCCCGCCTTCGCGACAAGCGCTTCCCGGGAAGCCAGCTTGGCTTGCCGGGTGCGGTAGAGTGACAGCAGCTTCCGCAGCAGCTGCTCCTCCTCAGGCTCGCCGCTGCTGCTGCCGGGCGCGTCAACCAATGACAGCCCAGCAGAGGCGAGCACCTCCCCGTCAAAAGTCTCCCCCTCGACTGGCGCCCTGGAGCTCGACGCCCAGGGTAGCTTGATGAAGATGTCGTCGCCGGCCTTCAAGTAGGCGCCGGACTGGGGCTCCTCGGAGCCCGGCTCCGCAGAAGCGGCAGAGGGTTCGGCGGTCGGTGCAGCGCCCGGCGCTCCTGCGGCCTCAGGGTCGTCAGTGCGATCGCCCGACCCCTCGCCGGCTTCCGCAGCAGCAGCCCCGGCGGCCTCCTCGCCGGCGGTCTCATCAGCACCGGCACTTCCTCGCCGGCGCCCTCTGTCTCCATTGGCTCAGCCGAAGATGGGTCTGAAGAACGAAGAGGGGAGGAAAATCAATCAAAAATCCAAGAAAGGAAAAACGAAAGAAGCAGAACCCAAGGGAAAGTTTCTGGGCAATGGATTACCTGCGCCAAGATCTTCAGTTGCGGCCTCGGTCGCCGCAGGATCAGCAGTGTCGTCCCTTGCCGGAGAGTCCCCCCTTGCCGGAGAGCGCTCCCTTGCCGGGGACTCCTCCCTTGGCGGCGCAGTCGAAGCAGGTGGCACTCCTGCACAAGTCAACAAGCAAGATATCAACAAAGGAAAAAGCACTCAAGCGCGCCCGACAGCAGAAGGCTAAACTATGAACTTACGCTGGGGGGCTGCTCCGAGGGGTGATTGCCGGGTCCGTCAAGGTGGTCTCGGACCCACCTCCTGCCGACGCGATGGGGTCATCCTCGATGACGATCACCGCGGCCTTGGCCCTCTTCGCCGCTCTCTGGGCCAGTGTTCTGAAAAGAAAAGAGTCCAGATTGGAGCAAGTCAGATACAAGATATAAACAGCAAGATTGAAGGATTATAAGGGCGCCAAAGAAACTCACTCTTCTTCCTCCTCGTCGGAGCTGAGCGCGGAAAGATCGAAGTCCGGCCCTCCTCCGGTGCGGCGAGGTGGAGGAGTAGGATCCCTTGCCCGCTTGGCGGGGGCAGTGGCGGTGGCCCGGGAAGGTCCCGCTCCAGTTGCCGCTGTTGCGTGAGGCGCTCCCGCGGCAACATTGCTTGCCGCGGTAGAGCGCGTCGCGCGGCTCGGTGGCTGTGGAGCCGGCTGCCGCCCTGCTGCGTCCCCGGCCCTGCGAAGGCGCCTCCTTGGCGGGGCCGGGGGCTCCGCCTGCGGCAAGCTCTCTGAAGGCTTCAGCCTCCTCCTCGCCGGCCTCGCTCGACTCGGCTTCAGAACCGGCAGGCTCCTCCTCGCCCATGAACTCCGCGCGTTCGGCAAGGTTTGCCGCCTCGGCAGCCTCCGCCTCCTCCACAGTGAACCCAAACACACCCGCAGCAGCTGCGGCCGCAGCCTCTTCCGTCCTAGTAGCGATGAGCTGCAGCTCCTCGTCGGTGGTGTCACGGGTGAGGCTCTTCTGCTCATCGGCGCGGACTGGTACTTCCTCCAAGGTGTCGAAGAACGCTCGCACAACGTCATCCGCAGGCTCTTGCCAAGTTGGGACGATGCCGTGTGAATCGCACAACGGCATCATGGCGCGGATCCGGTCAAGCGAAGAGTTATTGCACAAAGGAACTACGCCCCTCGGCAATGTGAATGGGTGCTGGGGGTCGCGTTTGAATAATTCCAAGAGCATTGCGTCCAACTCCAAGACAATGAAGTTGTAGTTCAGGCCTGGCCGCAGCCTCATGATGTCCGCCGAATTCTTGAATTCCCAGGCGGGCCTCCTCCTCTCCTGCAGGGGGGCAATGCGGCGGCGGAGGAAATCTGCCCCGACAGCACCTACGGTGAGCCCGGCAAGCCTGAGGCGAAGAATCCTAGTGATGGCGATCTTCAGCCTCTCGTCTTCCGGGGCCATGTTGCTCCAGTCATTGCCGCGCACTATTGGAGTTTGGCGCACGGCGGTGAAGGGCTGCGGATCCTCCTCGACGATCCAACACCACTCCGCTCTCCACTCCTCCCACTTGCTGCGAAGCTCACCCTCCAAGTACGCCTCTTTCTTGCCGACTCTCGAGACCCAGGCAATCCCTCCGGCAAGCGGCTCTCCTCTCTCTACCCGAGGTATGAAGAAGTGGCGGAAAAGGGCTGCACTAGGGTGGACTCCGACAAAGTTCTCGCACAAGTGTGCGAAAACTGCCATGGTCAAGACAGCATTGGGAGTGAAGTCAAGGAGGTGGAAGCCATACGTGTTCATAATGTCACAAAAGAATTCCGAGAAGGGCGGGCAGAGCCCGCAGTAGAAGAATAGCGGGAAGAACGGGTACCCATTTGGAGCCGACTCCGAGGCAGCGGCCGGGAGTACCCTCGTGCGCGGATGCGCACGCGTCTCCGTCGCCCAAAAGAGGTAGAAGTACTCCCTCAGCTCCTGCACTCCGAGCTGGGGGGTGAAGATCGCCCACTCCTTCCGCAGCGCCGCGAGCCGCTGCGCCTCGGCCGACTTCACGCCCTTTCCCTTGTCGGCTTTTGGGGCCATGGCGGAGGTGGTGGAGAAGGTCGACGGCGTGGTGATGCTGGTGGCAATGGGGGGGGGGGCGGAGCGCTGCTCTCTCGGTTTCGAGAAGAAGAGGGGAGCGGTGGAGTTTGTGAAGAAGGAGTAGCAGCAAGCAGCGAGGGGGAACGAACTGCCCCTGTTTCCTCTGCTTATAAAGAGGGACGGGGCGGATGTTTCGGCCTTCCACTTAAACAACCACCCACGATCTCTCCCACGATGCCGCAATCAACGCGTGCCATTATGGGAGAGTGCGGTGGATACTGAACAAGATTTGGCGTGGCCTAGCTCGCGTGTGCCCGTGCCCTGTCTTGGGCCTGGCCCAACAGCGCTCGGCACCGTGTCTGGCCCAGGCCCGGGGGCTCCTGTCGGTGTACTAGATTAGGGGTACCCTAGTACCCCGAACTTGTGCACGGGCAGTTGCAGCACCCCGCGGCAAAGGCTTGCCGGGTGATCGCCAAGATCCCCCAAGGTTCCCTTGGAGCCATCCAAGAACAAAGTATTTAAGCTAAGGAGACAAGACCCCGGCAAGGGGAGCTTGCCGGGAAGGCCAACCAAGGCGCTCCAATGAACTTGCCGCGACGCGACACGCGCTCCGGCAAGGCAACAAGGCCCCGGCAAGAGGAGCTTGCCGGGAAGACAAACCAAGGTACCTCGAAGCCCGGTGAGCGACAAGCTTCCGGACCCGACAAGATAACAACAGCGGCAAGGCGCTTGCCGCGGCAGGCGGCCACTCTGCATCCACGCTCCAGCGCATCCACCAACGTGTCGCTCTGGGGGGCCTCTTCGGGCGTGCGTGGCGTGAGGCTGTGCAGCCAGTGGTGCGCAGTGGCATGCGAAGCTGACAAGATCGCCATCGTGGCGGACGGTGGCGCCCCTAACGGTCCTTTTCTGCACTGTTCGGGCGACTCAGACGGGCATTTAATGCCCTTGTCCCCTGCCGTCAGGGTTAGGTAGGGTGCACTGTACAAGCAACTGTATCAACTACCTCGCTTTTTACGTTTTTACCCTCCTCTGCGTTGCCACCTGTCGGTGACCCCTTTAGCGTATAAAAGGAGGCCCATGCGCAACGTAGAGGGGGTTCGGCTCATAGGTTCGAGGCCTCAGACAGTTTGCTTCGATCCATCCGTAGCCCAGAGAACATCACACTCTCGCTTTGGAGAGCAAGAACATCAGATAATACAACCAGAGAAGCAGCAGTAGGAGTGTTATCTCTCCGGAGAGCTTCGAAGCTGGGTAAACTGCTCGTGTGCCTCGCCTCGATCTGCTCTTCGTGC
Source organism: Triticum aestivum (assembly GCF_018294505.1). Taxonomy (NCBI): domain Eukaryota; kingdom Viridiplantae; phylum Streptophyta; class Magnoliopsida; order Poales; family Poaceae; genus Triticum; species Triticum aestivum. The sequence continues at coordinate 321,971,398 of NC_057804.1, read as the reverse complement.
GATCTCCGCCCCCCGCTGAACCGAAAGGGGCCCGGTCCGCCGGCCCCATAGGTGTTCGAGGATCAGTTTCCCCGACACCTATGTACCCCAAAAACATCCAGGGAGCCAACGAAACACAATTTCCACCTCCGTAACCTTCTGTATCCACGAGACCCCGTCTTGGAGCCTTCGCCGGCGCTCCGCCAGAGGGGGAATCGACCATGGAGGGCTTCTACATCAACACCATAGCCCCTCCGATGAGTTGTGAGTAGTTGACCACAGACCTTTGGGTCCATAGTTATTAGCTAGATGGCTTCTTCTCTCTTTTTGGATCTCAATACAATGTTCTCCCCCTCTCTTGTGGAGATCTATTCGATGTAAACTCTTTTTGCGGTGTGTTTGTCGAGATCCGTTGAATTGTGGGGGTATATGATCAAGTCTATCTATGAGAAATATTTGAATGTCCTCTGAATTCTTTTATGTATGATTGAGTTATCTTTGCAAGTCTCTTCGAATTATCAGTTTGGTTTGGCCTACTAGATTGATCTTTCTTGCCATGGGAGAAGTGCTTAGCTTTGGGTTCAATCTTGCGGTGTCCTTTCCCAGTGGCAGCAGGGGCAGCAAGGCACGTATTGTATTGTTGCCATCGAGGATAAAAAGATGGGGTTTAGATCATATTGCATGAGTTTATCCCTCTACATCATGTCATCTTTCTTAATGCGTTACTCTGTTCTTTTTGAACTTAATAGTCTAGATGCAGGCAGGAGTCGGTCGATGTGTGGAGTAATAGTAGTAGATGCAGGCAAGAGTCGGTCTACTTGTCACGGACGTGATGCCTATATACATGATCATGCCTAGATAATCTCATAATTATTCGCTTTTCTATCAATTGCTCGACAGTAATTTGTTCACCCACCGTAATGCTTATGCTATCTTGAGAGAAGCCACTAGTGAAACCTATGCCCCCCGGGTCTATCTTTTATCATATGAACTTTCAATCTACTTTTGTTTGCATCTTTACTTTTTGCATCTATATTGTAAAATACCAAAAATATATTTATCTTATCATACTATCTCTATTAGATCTCACTTTCGCAAGTGGCCGTGAAGGGATTGACAGCCCCTTTATTGCGTTGGTTGCGAGTTCTTTGTTTGTTTGTGTAGGTGCGTGGGACTTTTGAGGAGCCTCCTACTGGATTGATACCTTGGTTCTCAAAAACTGAGGGAAATACTTACGCTACTATTGCTGCATCACCCTTTCCTCTTCAAGGAAACCAACGCAAGCTCAAGACGTAGCAATGCTCATCTCAAAATCCTACACCTACCCAATCCTTCGAGTGAAGCCATTGGAAATCTCATATTAGTTCAGTAAATTTCTTCAGTGACAGCGACGAAGATCTTCTGGTCTCTGAGGAATTTTTTCTGACTGAGAAGTTAGGAATTCGCTAGTGCGGATTGCCTACACAGTGAGGAACATGATAGCCCTCATGAATTTGAACCTCAAAATATCCGACCGCGGTCATATCATTGAAGGGCATTTATGTCTTCTCATGTCAGGCTGCTCCCCAGGTTATAAATAGCCACCCCTACAACCACTAGCTGGTTGGCTGCTCCGAGAGAAACTGACACTTGTCAATTGAGAGCATCCCATCCTCCGAGGACTTTGAGCGAAAATCATCAAGTGAGGAAAACCCAAATCCCAATCCCAAACCTACAAACCCCAAAGTGATTGAGCATCACTAAAGAGATTGTTCGTGTGTGGAACTGACGCTTGTTACCTTTGAGGACTGTGTATCCTCCAGACGGTTAGGCGTCATGGTCTGAGCATCCAAGAGGAATTGTGGATTGCCGAGTGACCTAGTCTGTGAAGGTTTGGAAGTCACCTGTGAAGACTTACCACTACTATTGGGCGAGATTTGCGTGATCTTAGCTCAAGGAGAATACGGTGAGGACTGTGTGTCCGGGACTGTGTGCCCTCGAGTTTAAATACTCAGCCGCTCCAACCAGACGTACAACTGTCACAACAGTTGGAACTGGTCGAACAAATCATTGTCTTCACCAAGCCAACTGGTTCTATTTCCTCAACCCTTTCATTTCCTCAGTTATGTGTTGATGTACCTGATCATTACTGCTTGAAGACATTGACTGAAGACTTTCTCTATTTCCCCAATCCTAATTCTTTAGTCTGTTTGTCTTCTTCCTGCTTATCCTGTGTTTACGCTTTCGGTACTCAGTGCTTGTCTTTCATTTCATCATGATGACTGAGGGAGTCCTGGACTAGGGGGTGTCCGGATAGCCGAACTATCATCATCGGCCAGACTCCAAGACTATGAAGATACAAGATTGAAGACTTCGTCCCTTGTCCGGATGGGACTTTCCTTGGTGTGGAAGGCAAGCTTAGCGATACGGATATGTAGATCTCCTACCATTTTAACTGACTCTGTGTAACCATATCGCTCTCCGGTGTCTATATAAACCGGATGGCTTTAGTCCGTAGGACGAACAACAATCATACCATAGGCTAGCTTCTAGGGTTTAGCCTCCTTGATCTCGTGGTAGATCTACTCTTGTAATACCCACATCATCAATATGAATCAAGCAGGACATAGGGTTTTACCTCCATCAAGAGGGCCCGAACCTGGGTAAAACATCGTGTCCCTTGTCTCCTGTTACCATCCGCCTAGACGCATAGTTCGGGACCCCCTACCCGAGATCCGCCGGTTTTGACACCGACATTGGTGCTTTCATTGAGAGTTCCTCTGTGTCGTCACCGATAGGCTCGATGGCTTCTTCGATCATCAACAACGACGCAGTCCAGGGTGAGACTTTTCTCCCAGGACAGATCTTCGTATTCGGCGGCTTTGCACTGCGGGCCAATTCGTTTGGCCATCTGGAGCAGATCGAAAGCTACGCCCCTGGCCATCAGGTCAGATTTGGAAGTTTGAACTTCACGGCTGACATCCGCGGGGACTTGATCTTCGATGGATTCGAGCCACAGCCGAGCGTGCCGCACTGTCTCGATAGGCATGATTTAGCTCTGCAGCCGGACAGTGCCCTGGAGGCCGCACACGAGTCAGCTCCGACCCTCAATTCGGAGCCGGCTGCGCAGATCGAGGACGGGTGGCTAGACACCACCTCGGGGGCTGCAACCTCTACGGCGATGGAGCTGAATGCTGACCTTGTCCCTCGTGAAGCTCGTGACTCCGAGGTGCCGGACTCCTCACCGGACTCCGAACCTCCCGCGCCCCCTCCAATCGAATCCGATTGGGCGCCGATCATGGAGTTCACCACTGCGGACATCTTTCAACACTCACCTTTTGGCGACATCTTGAGTTCGTTAAAGTATCTCTCGTTATCAGGAGAGCCCTGGCCGGACTGCGGTCAGGACGGTTGGTATGCGGACGACGAAGAAATTCAAAGCCCACCCACCACCCACTTACTAGCCACTGTCGATGATCTAATCGACATGCTAGACTTCGACTCCGAAGACATCAACGGTATGGACGACGATGCCGGAGACGATGAAGAACCAGTGCCTACTGGGCACTGGAAAGCCACCTCATCATATGACATATACATGGTGGATATCCCAAAGGATGGGAATGGCGAAGGAACAGCGGAGGATGACCCCTCCAAGAAACAGCCCAAGCGCCGGCGTCAGCGGCGCCGCTCTAAATCCCGCCACAGCAAGAATGGAGATTCCGGCACCGGAGATAATAACACCCCAGACAGTGCTGAAGACAACCCCCTCCAGCAAGATTCAGCACAGGAGGACGGAGACGCCAGCCCTCATGAGAGAGCGGCAGACGAAGAGGTAGAGGATTACATGCCTCCCTCCGGAGACGAGGCAAGCCTCGACGATGACGAATTCGTCGTGCCTGAGGATCCCGTCGAACAAGAGCGTTTCAAACGCAGGCTTATGGCCACGGCAAACAGCCTCAAGAAAAAGCAGGAACAACTTAGAGCTGATCAAGATCTGCTAGCCGACAGATGGACTGAAGTCCTTGCGGCCGAAGAGCATGAGCTCGAACGCCACTCCAAAAGCTACCCTAAACGCAAGCTGCTCCCCCGATTAGAGGAGGAGGCATATGAACCTGCATCACCAGCGGACAATACGGCTGACCGACCACCCCGTGGCCGCGACAGAGAGGCCTCTAGGCCCTCCACTAGAACCGTACCCCGGCATCGCTCGAAAAGCACAAGGCCACAGGGGAACGCTCTGGACTTGCGAGATATATTGAGGATAAGGCAAGACAATCAAGATCGATCTACGGATCGCGTGGGCGCCCCATGATACGTGACGACAACCGTCGCGCCGGACACAGCAAGTCCGGTCGGGCCGAACATAGTAGACAAAGCTCTTTTGAGCTTCGTCGTGATATAGCCCAATACAGAGGCGCCGCACACCCACTATGCTTCACAGATGAAGTAATGGATCATCAAATCCCCGAAGGGTTTAAACCCGTGAATATTGAATCTTATGATGGCACAACAGACCCCGCGGTTTGGATCGAAGACTATCTCCTCCATATCCACATGGCCCGCGGTGACGATCTTCACGCCATCAAATACCTCCCACTCAAGCTTAAAGGACCAGCTCGGCATTGGCTTAACAGCTTGCCAGCAAAATCAATTGGGAGTTGGGAGGACCTAGAAGCCGCATTCCTGGATAACTTCTAGGGCACGTATGTGCGACCACCAGACGCTGACGACCTAAGCCATATAATTCAGCAGCCAGACGAATCGGCCAGACAATTCTGGACACGGTTCTTAACTAAGAAAAATCAAATCGTCGACTGTCCGGATGCGGAGGCCCTCGTGGCCTTCAAACATAACATCCGCGAGGAGTGGCTTGCCCGGCACCTGGACAGGAAAAGCCAAAATCCATGGCAGCCCTCACATCACTCATGACCCGCTTCTGCGCGGGAGAGGACAGCTGGCTAGCCCGCAGCAACAACCTCAGCAAAAATTCTGGCAGTCCGGATATCAAGGACCGCAATGGCAGGTCGCGTCACAACAAGAACAAATGCCGCATTAACGGCGACAGTAGTGAGGATACGGCAGTCAATGCCGGATTCAGAGGCTCTAAACCCGGTCAGCGGAAAAAGCCATTCAAAAGAACTACTCCGGGTCCGTCCAATTTGGACCGAATACTCGATCGCTCGTGCCAGATACACGGCACCCCCGAAAAGCCAGCTAACCACACCAACAGGGACTATTGGGTATTCAAGCAGGCAGGCAAGCTAATTGCCGAAAACAAAGACAAGGGGCTGCATAGCGATGACGAGGAAGAGACCCGACCGCCGAACAATAGAGGACAGAAGGGTTTCCCCCCACAAGTGCGGACGGTGAACATGATATACGCAACCCACATACCCAAAAGGGAGCGGAAGCGTGCACTCAGGGATGTATACGCGATGGAGCCAGTCGCCCCGAAGTTCAACCCATGGTCCTCCTGCCCGATCACTTTTGATCGAAGGGACCACCCCACCAGCATCCGCCACGGCGGATTCGCCGCATTGGCTTTAGACCCAATCGTCGATAGATTTTACCTCACCAGAGTCCTGATGGACGGCGGCAGCAGCCTGAACCTGCTTTATCAGGATACAGTGTGCAAAATGGGCATAGACCCCTCAAGGATTAAACCCACAAAGACGACCTTTAAAGGCGTCATACCAGGTGTAGAGGCCAATTGTACAGGCTTAGTTACACTGGAAGTGGTCTTCGGATCCCCGGATAACTTCCGAAGCAAGGAGTTAATCTTCAACATAGTTCCATTCTGCAGCGACTATCATGCCCTGCTCGGACGTACCGCGTTTGCAAAGTTCAACGCGGTGCCGCACTACGCATACCTCAAGCTCAAGATGCCAGGCCCTCGAGGAGTCATCACGGTCAATGGAAACACTGAACGCTCTCTCCGAACGGAGGAACATACAGCGGCTCTCGCGGCAGAAGTACAGTGCAGCCTCTTAAGGCAATTCTCGAGTCCGGCCGTTAAGCGACCGGACACGGCTAAACGCGCCCGGAGTAACCTACAACAAGACCACCTGGCACGTTCCGAGCACGCGTAGCAATGCGGCCCCAACCCCAGCCCCTGCAAAATTGCAAGACTGGTCCTTCGCGTACATCATTACGCTCTGGAGATACCATGGGCATAGGGGGAGGGGCACGACCACGATAGGCCCAGAATGCGGCTTAACCACACCAGGGGCTCTCAAGTGTGTCGTTTTTTTTCTCTTTTCTTTTTTTCACCCACAAGACCCCGTTCATCAGAGGCCCTGTCCGGTAGTAGACCTGCCGAACTCACGATGCAACAGCCAGGGAAGGAGAAAGGCTACGATGAATATCCAGGTGGTCTCCATTACGAGCATTAAATCTGTTTTATACACCATTCCGCAGCCTACCCCTGGAGGGGGACATGTTTAATAGTCCCATCCCTTGCTTATCGCACTATTTGTATCGTTCTGCATTCACAGCAGTACTTCTTGAATAAACAATGCAACACCTTTTTGCTTATAATTGCATTTCTTTCTTATACATATGTTCATTTATGACATGTTGCATCCGTACACTTTGGTACGGCTAAATACACCAGGGGCTTATGTTTCCCGCATCATGGTGTGATAAGTCCGAACACTTTCACAAGTGCGGCACCCCGAACTTATAGCATTATATGCATCGGCTCCGAATCATGTCTTGGGTCAATAGTTGGGTTTGCCCGGCTCCCATGTTTTGGTACCTTACGTTCCGTTGTATCGGCTAAGGTAGCACTGGGAGAACCACTGCGATTGCGCCCCAGTTGAGCTGGGCGAGCGCCTCAGTGGAGAAAGCTAAAACTGACCGTCATGATGAGGCGAGAGCCGGTCGCTGTTCGAGAGGTTTTTTCGAGTCCCTAAAGACTTATGCCGCTTAGAGCGAGGAACCGGCTTTGGTCCGGCCCAGGCGTGGATAGCGCCCCAAATTCGGCCTTCCGAACACTAGGGGCTTCGCCGAAATTTAAAATTATAGAATTCTATGGCTAAGTGAGAGTGTTCAAGCATTATAAGTCCAGTTGCCTTGTTCGTTGTGTTAAGCGCCTCCCTAGATGGACCCAAAAATGGGAACAAGAGTGCTCAAATTTATCCCGAACACCCCAGCACTCGTGGCATGGGGGCTGAAGCCGACGACTTGCCATCTCTCAGATTTGATAAACGGCTGCACAGAAGGTAATATTTTAAATTAACAAGCGTTGCTTAGCGCATATGAACAAAGTTTTCAGCGCACAGGATAACAAAATGCGAGTCTACTCAAATATTACATCTTTGGAGCACTCACCCGCAATAATGCGGGCACCCTTCAGGAAACTCTTATAATACATCTCGGGCGTGCGATACTCCTTGCCCGGTGGTGGCGTGTTCGTCACAAGCTTCTCAGCATCCATCTTGCCCCATTGCACCTTTGTGCGGGCAAGGGCCCGACGGGCACCTTCAATACAGGCGGAGTGCTTGATGACTTCAACCCATGGACACGCATCCACCAGCCACCGCACCAGGCCGAAGTAGCTCCCAGGAATGGCCTCCTTGGGCCACAGCCGAACTATGAGGCCCTTCATGGCCTGTTCGGCCACCTTGTGGAGCTCGACCAGCTGCTTTAGCTGGTCGCTCAGGGGCACCGGATGTCCGGCCTCAGCATACTGAGACCAGAAGACCATCTCCGTCGAGCTCCCCTCCTCGGCCCTATAGAAAGCGGCAGCATCGGACACGCTGCGGGGCAGATCTGCGAACGCTCCTGGAGAGCTCCGAATTCGGGTAAGTGATAGGTAATTCACACTCACATGCTTACTTTGCATGAAAAATGCCTTACCCGCTGCTATTTTCTTCAACGCCTCGATTTCCTGGAGGGCCTTGTAGGCTTCAGCCTTAGCGGCTTTGGCACTCTCAAGAGCCGATGCAAGCTCGGACTCTCGAGTCTTCGAGTCGCGCTCCAAACTCTCATCTTTTTCCACGAGAGCCTGGAGCTCTTGCTGTACCTCCGCCACCCACGCCTCCTGCTTCTCTCGCTCGGTGCGCTCCGCGGCCGCATTATGTTCGGCCGCGGACACCGCCTCCTTCAGGGTCGCCACCTCGTTCGTGGCCCCTGCAATACCCATGTTATCCTTGTCATTCTTCTTGCAACCAAATCCTTTTCTGTAAGGTAAAATTTAATAACGTGTTACTCACCTTCCTTGTCCTCGAGCTACTTCTTGGCACGGCCGAGCTCGTGCTCGGACCGCTCAAGGCTTTGCTTCAAAGTATTGACCTCCGCAGTCAGTGCGGCAGAGGTCAGCAGCACAGCCTGCAATCCCATATTGACATATTTTTTATGACTCCTGCGTATATCTTTTTAGATCCTCAGTCCGACTTTTCCTTCTGAACACCGAACCGAGCATCAGGGGCTACTGTCTATGCGGTACTATTTTACATATATGAAAATTCTTACCTCAAAGCCTATTAGAAGGCTGCTGCAGGCTTCGGTCAGCCCGCTCTTGGCGAGCTGAACCTTCTGAATCACCGCACTCATGACGGTGGGGTGTTCCTCTTTGATGGAAGCACCGTTGAGCGGCTCCAGCAAGCAATCTGGCGCCTCCGCTTGGATGGAGGCCGCCGGCGTCACGGTCTTGCCCTTCTTACGAAGGGGCTGCCCGCCGGACTCCGGAGCCAATACAGGTTCCGGTGCGGAGTCCGGGAGGTTGCCCTGCGGCACCTCCGGGGCCTCCTCCTCCTAGCGGGTCCCTTCCCGAGATCCCACCTCGGCATCATCCGCATCACGGGGGGTGGAGGCGGTCGGAAGGGAATCCATATCCGATGCACCCAAGGACCCGCTCGACGAAGCGGGAAGATCATCCTTGGGCGGACTGCAGGGTTGTATGCGGCATTAGAAAGACACCATGTGGCGAAAAGAAAAATCATGAAGTTATTCGGGAGTCCGGATACTTACGATCTCGCAAGGGGCTTGGCCCTTGGAGGCCAATCCTTGTCGTCGTCGCTGGCGTTGGCAGAGCAGTCCGGGGGAAGAGTCCTTCCCTTCTTGGACCCTTCGGCCTCCCTCGTTGGGGAGGCCTTCCTTTTCTTCCCTCCCCCCCGCTGGGGGAGAGGCCTATTTCTTCTCCTCCTCTCCTTCGTGGGAGGAGTCCGCCTCGGAGTCATTGTCCGATGACACCTGAAAATGGGAACTCTTTCAAGTGCCCGTGGCCTTCTTCTTGGCCTTCTTCTCCGGCACCACGTGCAGTGCCGAAACCAGCAGTCCCGTTAAGCGGGTGTCCGCTGGGTCTTCTGGCAAAGGGGCCGGACAGTTAGTCTGCTCGGCCTTTTTCAGCCAGTCCTGTCAAAGGAGAGGGGGTTTAGATCCCGCATAGAGTCAAACTATGGAAAAACAAGTGTCCCATAAAGGGTAAAATCGCTTACCTTGCTAGCCGGACGCTGCGAGCTGAATCCGTGATCTTCGGTAGCGGATGTGGGAGCCTCGGCACCCTTAAACAGCACCCTCCAGGCCTCTTCGTACGTAGTGTCAAAGAGCCCGCTCAAAGTCTGGTGCTGCGCCGGATCGAACTCCCACATATTGAAGTCCCGTTGTTGGCACGGGAGAATCCGGCGGATGAGCATGACCTGGACTACGTTGACAAGCTTGAGCTTCTTGTTCACTAGCTTTTGTATGCAGGCTTGAAGTCCGGTCAGCTCCTCTGAATCACCCCATGTCCGGCCACTCTCTTTCCAGGAGGTGAGCCGTATGAGGATGCCAGATCTGAATTCGGGGGCCGCTGCCCATTCAGGGTCACGCGGCTCGGTGATGTAGAACCACCCCGATTGCTACCCCTTGATGGTTTCCATGAAGGTGCCCTCGAGCCAAGTAATGTTCGGCATCTTGCCCACCATGGCGCCTCCGCACTCTGCTTGGCTGCCCTTCACAACCTTCGGCTTGACACTGAAGGTCTTGAGCCACAAGCCGAAGTGGGGCCGGATGTAGAGGAAGGCCTCACACATGACAATAAACGCCGAGATGTTGAGGATGAAATTCGGGGCCAGATCATGGAAATCCAGGCCGTAGTAGAACATGAGCCCCCGGACAAAGGGATGGAGTGGGAAGCGTAGTCCGCGGAGAAAATGGGAAAGGAATACTACCCTCTCATGGGGCCTGGGGTGGGGATGAGCTCCCCCTCGTCGGGGAGCCGGTGCGCGATGTCGCTGGACATATATCCGGCGCTGCGCAGCTTCTGGATGTGCCCCTCCATAATGGAGGAGGCCATCCACTTGCCTCCCGCTCCGGACATAGTTGGAGAAGGTTGAGGTGAGATGTGCGGACTTGGGCGCTGGAGCTCGAGTTCGCGGAGATGGATAAGCAAAGGAGGAAGAAGGCGTAGGTAAAAGGGTAGATCTTTATCCCCTTATATGGGCGGACGAAACCATGCGTCCCCACCGGCCTGATAAAACTCGCTTATCTCCCAAGAGCCGCAATCAATGGCGCGGTTGGGTTGCCCATGTCCGTATTGATGGGAATCCCGAAATAAGGGGAACACGATCTCTGCTTCGACAAGACGTGCCAAGGAAACGGCTTTGCTAAACGCGCTGAGGTGGTACAATAAAAACAATTCGAGTGAAGGCTTGGTGGTGGTGTGACATCACGCCACAAAATACGTCAGCAGATTGAACTTGTGTAAATATTATTCTCTCTACGGTGGTAGGTGGAATTTATTTTGCAGAGTCGGACACTATCCTGGTGTTCACAATCTTCTATGAATTATTCGGAGGAGGAACCCGCCTTGCAATGCCGAAGACAATATGCGCGCCGGACTCGTCGTCATTGAAGCCTGGTTTAGGGGCTACTGAGGGAGTCCTGGACTAGGGGGTGTCCGGATAGCCGAACTATCATCATCGGCCGGACTCCAAGACTATGAAGATACAAGATTGAAGACTTCGTCCCGTGTCCGGATGGGACTTTCCTTGGCGTGGAAGGCAATCTTGGCGATACGGATATGTAGATCTCCTACCATTGTAACCGACTCTGGGTAACCCTAGCCCTCTCCGGTGTCTATATAAACCGGATGGCTTTAGTCCGTAGGACGAACAACAATCATACCATAGGCTAGCTTCTAGGGTTTAGCCTCCTTGATCTCGTGGTAGATCTACTCTTGTAATACCCACATCATCAATATCAATCAAGCAGGACGTAGGGTTTTACCTCCATCAAGAGGGCCCGAACCTGGGTAAAACATTGTGTTCCTTGTCTCCTTTTACCATCCGCCTAGACGCACAGTTCGGGACCCCCTACCCGAGATCCGCCGGTTTTGACACCGACAATGACCATGCTGTTACTCTGTTTTGCTTGTACCTGAGTACTTATTCCGCTGCAAGTAGTTCTTCGCTTAGGAATTTCCTCACCCTGAAATTCCTTAGTGAAGATTTCTTAAAAATCGCCTATTCACCCCCCTCTAGTCGACTTAACGCACTTTCAATTGGTATCAGAGCAAGGTACTCCCTTGTTCTGTGTGATTTTGGTTTAACCGCCTGGAGTTTTAGTTATGTTGACTGCAGGAATGAGGAGTGTGTCCCGCCACATCTTTGACGGCCATGAGTATCCCCGGTGGAAGGCCATGATGAAGAAGCGACTCATGGCAATGAACAGCGAACTGTGGACCATCACTGAGATTGGTCTTACCGATCTATGCAAGATGGCGGAGGCTGATGACATTCGCAAGTACACTCTACTCAACCTCACAGCAAAGGATGTCATCTGCTCTTGTTTGTCCCAAAATTAGTTCAGGAACGTCATGCATCTCAATCATGCGAAGCTAATCTGGGACCGACTCTCTAAGGTCTACGAAGGTCATCGTACTCGGCATGATCCTTGGTTTGAGGATTTCAAGGATTCTCTCAAGGAGATGACTTTCGCACCTGAATCATCATCCTCTTCACCATGCCTTATGGCAAAGGGTGCCAAGGTAACTGAATGCTACCTTTCTGAATCTAGTGATGATGAATCAGGTGATGAATTTGGCCCCAGCTATGTCAAACTTGCTTCCCTTGCCACTAAACAACAAAGAGCTCTTGAAAAAGTTCAAAACATGCTAGATGAAAGCGATGATATGTTGGGTGAGCAATTGGATCAAAATAAGGCTTTGACTGATAGTCTTCAAAAACTTCAGTCAAAGTTTGACAATCTTCAAAATCATCATAACTCTCTCTTAACTGATCACGAGAAGCTTTCGTATGAATTTCTTCAGAAAAAGCAAAATCTTGAGACGTTAAAGTCAGTTATGAAGATCTTCAGAAGGTAAATGATTCATTGCTTGCTAAACAGATCAGTTCCGCTCAGGAAGAATTTGTTCCACCATGTCTTAAATGCATTGAGCATGAATCTACTAGTTCATCACCTGAATGTTCAAATGCTTCTATTGCTGCAAACTTCAACTATCTCTATGGTCACAAATTCCTCATCTGAGGATACCACATGTATCACTGACGATAATGCAGGGCTGAAGGAATTGTATGTGACAGGCATTTACAAAAGCCTCAAAGGGCATCAGACTCTTTGTGATGTGCTCAAAAAGAAGATCTTGAACAGGAACCCTAGGAAAGAGGGTATTGCCTTTGAGAGGAAACTCAATGCTGATGGAACCTACTGCAAACCTGAGCAGTACCCCAAAACCTCATGGGTTGCTGCGAAAGGACCTCCTATAGATCCATGCAATTTATCTGGTTTACCTCTGATTCTTCATATTCCTCTGATGAGTCATTTGACTCTAACTATAAGCTGTTTAAGAATCAAAATGGTGAAGTATTTGCTCGATATGTTGGAGCTAACTGTAGGAACGGTCCCCCTATGAAGAAAATCTGGGTTCCCAAAAGTTGCCTTGAAAATCTTCAGGTGAATGTCATCATGACACCATCCATGAAGCATAAGAACCCCAGATCAAATTCTTCATATGGACCAAACTCTTCATATGGATCCAAGTCCTCATATGCACCAAATTCTTCACGTTGATCAAATTCCTCACATGGATCAAAATCCTCATATGAACATCATCGTGCTAACACTTCTGTTTCACAGGGAAAGTCTAAGGGCCATGAATATGTGCATTATTCTTAAAACCATTATGTTCATAAGTCCTCGAAGAATTTCTCTGCTTATTCATATGCTTACCCTAACCACTCCTCTGTGGAACAAAGTGCACTGGATTCTATGCCATCATTTTCTTGTGGAGCTCGCAGAATGATGAACTCTTTGCCACCCCTCCAGATGTGGGTGGTGAAGAAAAAGAACTAATCTCTTATGCAGGGTCAGGTCTGTAGACGAACTTGATCGTCTGAAGAATTTGCTGGAGACCTGAATGTGCTTGAAAGGATGCAAGCTAAACATGAAGAAATGAATCATTCATTTCTCACGTCCTCATATTGCTATATTTGTTACTGTTGATGAAATTGATATCATATTCTTCACTGATGAAGTATATGGGTCCATAAGTTGCACTAATTCATCTGCAGGATGAACAACCCAAAGCTACTGAGTGGGTCCTCGATAGTGGATGTACAATTCACATGACTGGTGACAGAAGCTTGCTGATGGACACTGATTTGCCACCATCTCATCTGAAGCATATCACCTACACTGACAAAGGCAAAAGCAAGTCTTCGAAGGCTTTAGGAAAGGAGACTTGTATATTGTTGATTTCTCTGTAGGACCACAGCCTGCCACATGTCTACTCGCAAAAGCTTCAAAATGCTGGTTATGGCATCGATGACTTGGTCATGCTGGGATGAGGAACTTGCATACACTCGCGAAGAAGAAGCACGTCATTGGCATCGAGGGTGTAAAATTCCTCAATGATCATCTTTGTGGGGCTTGCGAGGCTGGAAAGATCACCAGAGCCCAGCATCCCGCGAAGACTATCATGACTACTTATCGTCCCTTTGAATTACTTCATATGGATCTATTTGGCCCTACTCATTATGCCACGTTCACTAGTTCTGCATCTTTATATGGCTTTGTCATCGTTGATGACTATTCTCGTTACACATGGGTGCATATCATCACTTACAAAAATGAAGTGCAGGAAGTCTTCAGACGATTTTCCTCAAGGGCTTGCACAAACTTCGGTGTGAAGATCAAGCATATTAGGAGTGATAATGGAACCAAGTTCAAGAACACTGGCCTCGATGAATATCTCGATATGCTTGTTATTACTCACGAATTGTCTGCTCCCTATACTCCTCAGCAGAATGGCGTCCTGGAGCGCAAGAACGGGACTTTTGTTGAGATGGCTCGCACTATGCTTGATGAATATAAGACAGCTCAGCGCTTCTGGCCTGAAGTAATTGATACTGCGTGCCACATCATCAACAGGGTATATCTTCACAAATTCTTCAAAAAGACCTCATACGAACTCCTCACTGACAAGAAACCCAATGTAAGTTATTTCAAAGTCTTCGGTGCTAAATGCTGGATTAGAGATCCTCACCATCACTCCAAATTTGCACCGAAAGCACATGAGGGTTTTATGCTTGGTTATGGAAACGACTCGCACACCTACAGAGTCTTCAACACTGTTCACCACAAGGTTGTTGAAACTGTAGATGTGCGGTTTGATGAAACTAATGGCTTGCAAAGAGAGCACCTACCTCCTGTGCTAGATGAAATGTCATCTGAGGAATCCATCAAGTTCAAAGCTACTGAGGATGTCATCCCTACCGAAGAAATTGCTAAAGAAGTCATTCCTGATCGTGAAGAAAATCATGCTGGTGCTGCTGAAGAGACTGGTCCTGAAGAAACTGCTGGGCCTAAGCAAAGTCGTCAACCCGCACATCCTCGCAATGCAAATGAAGTGCAAGTCGAGAAGATCATCGATGACATTCATGCACCAGGTCCCCTCACGTGCTCAAAAGCATAACATTTATCTAACTTTTGTGGGCATTTTGCTTTTGTCTCTATCACAGAGCCCACTAAAGTACATGAAGCATTCATGGAATCTGAGTGGATTCAAGCCATGCAAGATGAACTGCATCAATTCGAGCTCAACAGTGTGTGGGAGCTTGTCAAGCGACCAGACCCACGCAAGCACAACATCATCGGTACCAAATGGATCTACCACAACAAACAAGGCGAAAATGGCCTCGTGGTGAGGAATAAGGCTCGTCTTGTAGCTCAAGGCTACACACAGATTGAAGGAATTGATTTCGATGAAACTTTTGCACCTGTTGCTAGACTTGAGGCTATTCGCATATTGCTTGCTTATGCTAACCATCATAATATCATCTTACAACAAATGGATGTGAAAAGTGCATTCCTCAATGGTAAGCTTGAGGAAGAAGTATATGTTTCTCAACCACCAGGTTTTCAGAATCCAAAATTTCCAGATCACGTCTACAGACTCAACAAGGCCCTCTATGGCCTCTAGCAAGCACCTCGGGCGTGGTATGACACACTGAAGGAATTCCTCATGAAGAAAGGCTTCAAACCCGGTTCACTTGACCCAACTCTTTTTGCCAAATCATATGATGATGAATTATTCATGTGCCAAATATATGTTGATGATATTATCTTTGGCTGTACTAACCAACGTTACAGTGATGAATTTTCCTATATGATGAGTGAAGAATATCAAATGTCTATGATGGGAGAATTGAAATTCTTCTTAGGTCTTCAGATTTGTCAACAATACAATGGCATATTCATATCTCAGGAAAAATACCTCAAGGATGTGTGGAGGAAATTCGGCATGCAAGACTGCAAAGGCGTCAAAATTCCTATGCCCACAAATGGCCATCTCTGCACTGATGAAAATGGTAAAGACTTCAATCAAAAGGTATACCGTTCCATGATTGGCTCTTTATTGTACCTATGTGCATCTAGGCCGGATATTATGCTTAGTGTTTGCATGTGTGCCCGATTTCAAGGTACACCGAAGGAATCACACCATAAGGCTATGAAGCATATTCTTCGATATCTAGCTCAAACACCAACACTTGGATTATGGTATCCCAAGGGCTCTTCCTTTGATCTCATTGGATATTCAGACTCTGACTATGCTGGCGATCGGGTGGACCGCAAGTCAAGGTTAGGCACATGTCATTTCCTCGGACGATCCTTGGTATGTTGGTCCTTGAAGAAGCAGAACTGCGTATCACTCTCCACTGCAGAAGCTGAGTACATTGCTGCTGGATCTTGTTGTGCTCAATTTCTATGGATGAAGCAAACACTCAAGTACTATGGCATCGAAGTGAAGAATGTGCCTCTCTACTACGACAATGAGAGCGCTATCAAGATTGCTCTTAACCCAGTTCAGCACTCGAAGACAAAGCACATCCAGATTCATCATCATTTTCTTTGTGATCATGTGTTGAAGGGCGACATCTCCATCGACCATGCAAGCACTGAAGACTAGTTGGCCGATATCTTCACTAAGCCCTCGGATGAGAAGAGACTTAGCAAGTTGCGGTGTGAGCTAAATATCATAGAATCTTCGAATATTCTTCGAAAAGGACACACATCCTAACACTTATGCTAACTTGATGACTTAGATGTGCAACACACGAGGTAACGTTTTTCTTCAATCAATGAAGACTAACCCTTTAAGTGTGAAGAAATTAATGAAGAAATTGATTCTCGGAACTCTACGAGAATTGTACGCGGTGTCTGAAATCAGCTTTCTTATACGGTGGGTTACGCCACCAACCAAAATTGAAAATCTTCAATTTCAGTTTTTCTTCATTTTAGAAATTCCTCAGTTTTTCAAATTCTTCAACTTTGCATTGTCTTCACTCTTTCCATTGTTGTTCTTCATTTGACTATATATATATATATATATATATATATATATATATATATATATATATATATATATATATGAGTTTATGTCCTCTACAACATTCAGTTATAGCTATTTCTTCAAGTTGACTTTTTCTGCTAAGTGAATGTGATCGGACCCTTCCCCCTCTATGCTAAACTCAACCCAATCTGTTCACAAATTCTTCATGTGCGTTCTATTTGAACCTTTTTCAAATTCTTCACTGTGTCCTTGTCAGCTGAAGAAATTGCGAACGAAACTTTAAAATCTTCTTATCTGAAATTTTCGGCTTTTGCCGCTCCAACCGTTACACATTCCACGGTATACTTATCTATTCACCCACGATCTCACACGATCTCCACTTCATAGTACGTGGGTGACACATATCGCGCGAATGAGAAGGGTCAGGGGCACGTTCGTCCAAATTCTTCGGGCGAACAGTTATTCATCTCAGCTATAAATACCCCTTCCCTTCACTACTTCACTTTTACTCCACTCGACCTCACTCCCTCACTCGAGCTTCTCAAACCCTAGCGTCGCCGCTAACTTCATCATCGTCGGTGAGGAAGAGCTTCACTTCCTCAACCTCGTCGCCGTCGTACTCGCGCCGACCGCGGAAATCTTCCCTCCGCCGCCGCCGTAGACATCTTCCTCCGCCATGTTAGGGCGTCAAAGATCCGAGCCGACGAACTACCAAATCTATACTTCTAGTTCGTCGTGTTCTTCGTCAAGGGTAATTAAAAGTTACTTTTATTGCATTTATTTAACTGATGATTTTCATAAAATCCCCAAAAGGTGTTTATTCTTCGATCTCCACACTCTAAACACCTAGCACAAATCTTCAGTTCTTGATCTATTTCTCTAAGTGACGTTTTTCTTCATGATTCCTCAATTGTGTGAATCTCACGATCCTCAAAACTCTGGAACCAAATACAAAGAATGCTTAGTGAAATTCTTCAAGACACATCAGGTCAATTTCCTCAAACTTCATCAAATTTTTACAAAACCTTCTGAGAACACATATGACCTCTCCAAATTCTTCACACCTATACTCTGTTCTTAGGTACTCATGTCAGCTGCTGAATCACTAGGTTCTCATCAACTTAACTCATTTGCAGCATTCCTCGAAGAAAAGCTGCATACTTCTTCAGAGAACTCAACTGTGCAAATTCCTTAGCTGAAGAAAATGGCTAACGGTAAATGTCCTCAGAAAGGAGGAAAGAGGCTTGAAGTAAACATTGCCTTTTAGATCCCTCAGGATATCTATGTAGGGTATTGCACGCCTGATGAGGCAAAACATGGCAAGGAAACAAAGACTGAGTGCAACAAATATGTTACTCCCAAGTACATGAAGAAATTTGCTCTCAATCCTCCATGCTCAAGACCTCCTATGGCACCTAGCCAGCTAGCTGATCCAACAAGCATTAAACGTGGTGAGGATTATGCTGACGAATGGGCCAGGCGGCAAGCAAAGTTGGCCAAGCAGGCCAAAGAAGCAGTGAAGAAATTCAATGAACATTCTGCTGCTGCCACTGCCACTGCTGAAGCTTCTTCAAGTAAGAAGGCCATGCCTAAGAAGCCAGCAAAGAAACCACCAAGTTCCTCTGCAATGCCCTCACGGCCAAGCTCTTCTGTAATGCCTTCATGGCCAATATCCTCAGTGCCACCAAGGCAAATTCCTCAAGCTGCCCCAGTTCCTCAAGCTGCACCAATTCCTCAGGCTTCTAAACCCTCAGCTCCTCTGGCAAAGTCCTCAGCACCCGTGCATCTCGCCATGTGCCAAAGGACCACAGGCATATCTATTGCCTCAGGAGCTTCTACGAGTTCTTCAACTCACCCTTCTTCAACCGGTCCCACTCTGCTGAAGACCAAGGCCACTGCTAGATGAGGCACTCGACCAAGTCCTCACAAGAAGCAGGTGGTCTTTCAAACTCAATCTGATGATGATGAACTTGCCAATATCATCAAGGACAGACAGCAGCGGGCCGCTAGAGCCAAAGGGAGTGCTGTGCCCCTTCTAATCGATCCGAAGAAAATGCTCAATTTCACTGCTGAAGAGGCCGGCATTGAAGAAATGGAAGTGGATGAGGATGTGGACATTGGCTGCACCAATCCCGTGATGAATGATGATTTTTGGGAGAGTCAGCACCCAAACTCACCTCTCTTCACACCGCTCCAGCAAATTCCTCAGTCCTCGGCTCCAACTGAAGTTCTCATGGGTTCTGAAGAAATTCATGCCACCCCTTCCATTCCTGAAGAGAATCCAACCACTAGTGCTGATGAACATCTTGCTGAAGAAATGGAGGCCTAGGCT
The DNA here is from genome assembly GCF_018294505.1 of Triticum aestivum. Classification (NCBI taxonomy): domain Eukaryota; kingdom Viridiplantae; phylum Streptophyta; class Magnoliopsida; order Poales; family Poaceae; genus Triticum; species Triticum aestivum. The sequence continues at coordinate 321,952,310 of NC_057804.1, read as the reverse complement.
GCTACTGAAGCAGAAGCTGAAATTCCTCAGCCTGCGGCTCCTGAAATTGAAGTCCCAGAAGTTATTCTTCAAATTACTGACACTCAGCCACAGCAGAAGAATCCATTCTCCAAGACTCCAAAGTTCAAGGCAATTAATAGGAAGTAATAAAGAAAGAGAGGTTTTCATATATAAATATACTATCTTGGACATTGATAACCCACAAGCATAGGGGATCGCAACAGTTTTCGAGGGTAGAGTATTCAACCCAAATTTATTGATTCGACACAAGGGGAGCCAAAGAATATTCTCAAGTATTAGCAGTTGAGTTGTCAATTCAACCACACCTAAATAACTTAATATCTACAGCAAAGTAGTATGGAAGTAATGGTAACAGTAGCAAAAGTAACAGTAGCAGTTTTGTAGTAATTGTAATAGTGGCAACGGTAAAGTAACTAAGCAAAGAGCAATATGTGAAAAGCTCGTAGGCATTGGATCAGTGATGGATAATTATGTCGGATGCGATTCCTCATGTAATAGTTATAACATAGGGTGACACAGAACTAGCTCCAGTTCATCAATGTAATGTAGGCATGTATTCCGAATATAGTCATACGTGCTTATAGAAAAGAACTTGCATGACATCTTTTGTCCTACCCTCCGTGGCAGCGGGGTCCTATTGGAAACTAAGGGAAATTAAGGCCTCCTTTTAATAGAGTACCAGACCAAAGCATTAACACTTAGTGAATACATGAACTCCTCAAACTACGATCATCACTGAGAGTGGTCCCGATTATTGTCACTTCGGGGTTGTCGGATCATAACACATAATAGGTGACTATAGACTTGCAAGATAGGATCAAGAACTCATATATATTCATGAAAACATAATAGGTTCAGATCTGAAATCATGGCACTCGGGCCCTAGTGACAAGCATTAAGCATAGCAAAGTCATAAGAACATCAACCTCAGAACATAATGGATACTAGGGATCAAACCCTAACAAAACTAACTCGATTACATGGTAAATATCATCGAACCCATCACCGTCCAGCAAGCCCATGATGGAATTACTCACGCACGGCAGTGAGCATCATGAAATTGGTGATGGAGGATGGTTGATGATGACGACGGTGACGGATTCCCCTCTCCGGAGCCCTGAAAGGACTCCAGATCAGCCCTCCCGAGAGAGTGTAGGGCTTGGCGGTGGCTCCATATCGTAAAACGCGATGAATCCTTCTCTCCCTTTTTTCCTCCCGAACGTGAATATATGGAGTTGGAGTTGAGGTCGGTGGAGCTCCAGGGGGCCCACGAGGCAGGGGGCGCGCCCTAGGGGGGAGCGCCCCCACCCTCGTGGACAGGGTGTGGGCCCCCTGACATTGATTCTTTCACCAATATTTTTTATTAATTCCAAAGTTGCTCCGTGGATTTTCAGGTCATTCCGAGAACTTTTATTTCTGCACAAAAATAACACCATGGCAGTTCTGCTAAAAACATCATCAGTCCAGGTTAGTTCCATTCAAATCATGCAAGTTAGAGTCCAAAACAAGGGCAAAAGTGTTTGGAAAAGTAGATACGACGGAGACGTATCAACTACCCAAGCTTAAACCTTTGCTTGTCCTCAAGCAATTCAGTTGACAAACTGAAAGTGATAAAGGAAAACTTTTACAAACTCTGTTTGCTCTTGTTGTTGCAAATATGTAAAGCCAGCATTCAAGTTTTCAGCAAAGATTATGAACTAACCATATGCACAATAACACTTAGGTCTCATGTTTACTCATATCAATGGCAGAATCAACCAGCGAGCAATAATAATAAATCTCGGATGACAACACTTTCTCAAAACAATCATAATATGATATAATAAGATGGTATCTCGCTAGCCCTTTCTGAGACTGCAAAACATAAATGCATAGCACCCCTGAAGATCAAGGACCAACTAGACATTGTAATTCATGGTAAAAGAGATCCAGTCATAGTCATACTCAATATAAATTAATAGTAATGCATGCAAATGACAGAGATGGTCTCCAACTGGTGCTTTTTAATAAGAGGGTGATGACTCAACATAAAAGTAAATAGATAGGCCCTTCACAGAGGGAAGCAGGGATTTGTAGAGGTGCCAGAGATCGATTTTGAAATAGAGATAAATAATATTTTGAGCGGTATACTTTCATTGTCAACATAACAACTGAGAGATCTCGATAACTTCCATGCTACACACATTATAGGCGGTTCCCAAACAGAATGGTAAATTTTATACTCCCCCACCACCAACAATCATCAATCCATGTGCTTGCCCGAAACAACGGGTGCCTCCAACTAACAACAATCCTGAGGGAGTTTTGTTTGCAATTATTTTGATTTGATTTGAGCATGGGACTGGGCATACCGGTTACGAGCCATTTTCTAATGAGTGAGGAGCGGAGTCCACTCCTCTTGAGAATAACCCGCCTAACATGGAAGATACAGACAGCCCTAGTTGATACATGAGCTGTTCGAGCATACAAAATAGAATTTCATTTGAAGGTTTGGAGTTTGGCACATACAAATTTACTTGGAACGGCAGGTAGATACCGCATATAGGAAGGTATGGTGGACTCATATGGAATAACTTTGGGGTTTATGGATTTTGGATGCACAAGCAGTATTCCCGCTTAGTACAAGTGAAGGCTAGAAAGAGACTCGGAAGCGACCAACTAGAGAGCGACAACAGTCATGAACATGCATTAAAATTAATCAACATTGAGTGCAAGCATGAGTAGGATATAATCCACCATGAACATAAATATTGTGGGGGCTATGTTGATTTTGTTTCAACTACATGTGTGAACATGTGCCAAATCAAGTCACTCGAATCATTCAAAGGAGGATACCACCCTATCATACCACATCACAACCATTTTAATAGCATGTTGGCACGCAAGGTAAACTATTATAAACTCCTAGCTAATTAAGCATGGCATAAGCAACTATAATCTCTAATTGTCATTGCAAACATGTTTATTCATAATAGGCTGAATCAGGAACGATGAACTAATCATATTTACAAAAACAAGATAGGTCGAGTTCATACCAGCTTCTCTCATCTCAATCAGTCCATCATATATCATCATTATTGCCTTTCACTTGCACGACCGAACGGTGTGGATAATAATAATAGTGCACGTGCATTGGACTAAGCTGGAATCTGCAAGCATTCAATTCAAGGGAGAAGACAAGGTAATATGGGCTCTTGGTTAAATCAACAACAATGCATATGAGAGCCACTCAACATTTTCATCATGGTCTTCTCCTCTTGACCCCAAAGAAAAGAAAAGAAATAAAACTATTTACACGGGAAAGCTCCCAACAAGCAAAAGAAGAACGAGAAATCTTTTTGAGTTTTCTTTTAATTACTACTACTACAGGCATGGAAAGTAAACTAGCTAAAAGCTACAACTATTTTTTGTTTTCTTAAGGTTATTCAAACACACAAGAAGAAAGCAAGAAAAAGGAAAATAAACTAGCATGGATAATACAATGAAAAAGTATGAGCACCGACAACTAGAATGAGTGTGAACATGAATGTAATGTCGGTGAGAAATACGTACTCCCCCAAGCTTAGGCTTTTGGCCTAAGTTGATCTATGCCCATGGATTAATGTTATAGTTGGGGTCGTACTGAGATGCAACAGCTACTGCCTCACGAGCTGCAGCTTGGAAGCGAGCTGCCTCCATCCTCCTCTCGTACTCGTTCGCCTCCTCCTGGTTATAATATATCTCCTTTTTGCTTGAAAGTTAAAGAAACCAGGAGCAGGGAGAGCAACATGGATAGTGCGACGTCTGTCAAAGATTAGTCGGTATTGGAGGAACTGTTCATCCCTCTCTAGAAACTGATGGCTAACCATGGCATTATAATCTAGATAAGCAGGAGGAAACTCCATATCACTTCCATGTATGGGTACACCATGATAATTAGCTACACGAGTTGCATAAATCCCTCCAAACAAATCTCCACATGTACCATTAAGATGCAGCCTTCGTGCAACAATGGCCCCCAAGTTATATTGTTTATCACCTAATACAACACTCTTGAGAACACTAAGATCTGGAACACACATGTGACAAGCTTCATCTTTACCGTTAATGCATCTACCTATGAAGAGAGCAAAATAATGTATAGCAGGAAAATGAATGCTCCCTATGGTAGCTTGTGTGATTTCTCTGGATTCACCCACAATGATACTAGCAAGAAAGTCTTTATATTCATATTTACGAGGTTCATTGATATTTCCCCACTGCGGGAGTTTACAAGCAGTATTAAAATCTTCTAGGTCCATGGTATATGATTTATCATAAAGATCAAATAAAACATTGTGAGAATTGCGCGTAGATGTGAATTTAAACCTTCTCACAAAGGAATCAGTAAGGTAGTAGTGTTGGGAGCACTTATCTGACATGAAGTCCTCAAGATCGGCATTACGCACATACGTGTCAAATTCATCCTTAATGCCTGCTTGGACCATAAACTCCTCTGACGGCCATTCACAAGGCCGTTGATCTTCCCTCGGTGGTTCATCGTCCGGCTCACGTATTGCGAGCCTGGGTCCTTGCTTCCTTGAAGAACCGCCTTGGTACATTTTCCTAGACATAATTCTTCCTCTGAAAAATTTCTGAAAATTTTAGTAACTCAAAATAAAAGTGAACCAAACTCAACAAAATTGATAGCAACTACTCCCACAAGTGCCTAGAGACTATATCATGCATTAGAACTACTTGGGACCATATAAATTTGACATGCAAGCTCAAGAACAGGGTCACCTTAGCAGCAAAAAATTGCAATGAATAAAGCACTAGAACAAAAACTAATTGGACCATTGGAGGAGTCACATACCAAAGAACAATCCCCCAAAGCAGTTTTGTGAGTGGAGCTTTGAGCAAGGAGATCGAAAATGGCAGCAAAATGAGCTAGAACTCGTGCTTGAGCTGGATGGTAATTTTTTTGGGAGGAAGAAGAAGTGTGTGGGTGCAGGAATAAGTGGAGGGGGGCACCATGGGCCCACGAGGCAGGGGGCGCGCCCCAGGGGGGTGGGCGCGCCCTGGACCCTCTTGGCCAGGTGCTTGCTCCCCTGTTGTGTTCTCAGTGCCAAATATTCTCAAATATTCTAGAAAAAACATATTTCATTTTCAGGGCATTTGGAGAACTTTTATTTTCGGGGTATTTTTTTATTGCAAGGATAAATCAGAAAACAGACAGAAAAATACTAATTTTGCTTTATTTAATCTAAATAACAGAAAGTAAAAGGAAGGTATAGAAGGTTGTGCCTTCTAACTTCATCCATCTCATGCTCATCAAAAGGAATCCACTAACAAGGTTGATCAAGTCTTGTTAACAAACTCATTCCGAGTCGCATGAAACTGGAGAAATTTCGAATAGCACTAGGTTACCTCAACGAGGATATGTACATCCCCAATAATAAGAATATCATATTTCTTCTTGACAGTAGGAAGAGGAAATGCAAAACCTCCGATAATCGATGGAATTTTCCCAATAGAATTGATACTGTGAACTTGAGGTTGTTTCCTCGGAAAGTGTACCGTATGCTCATTACCATTAACATGAAAAGTGACATTGCCTTTGTTGCAATCAATAACAGCCCCTGCAGTATTCAAAAAGGGTCTACCAAGGATAATCGACATACTATCGTCCTCGGAATATCAAGAATGACAAAGTCCGTTAAATAGTAACATTTGCAACCACAACATGCACATCCTTACAAATACCGACAGGTATAGCGGTTGATTTATCGGCCATTTGCAAAGATATTTCAGTAGGTGTCAACTTATTCAATTCAAGTCTACGATATAAAGAGAGAGGCATAACACTAACACCGGCTCCAAGATCACATAAAGCAGTTTTAACATAGTTTCTTTTAATGGAGCATGGTATAGTTGGTACTCCTGGATCTCCTAGTTTCTTAGGTATTCCACCCTTAAAAGTATAATTAGCAAGCATGGTGGAAATTTCAGCTTCCGGTATCTTTCTTTTATTTGTAACAATATCTTTCATGTACTTAGCATAAGGATTCATTTTAAGCATATCAGTCAAACGCATACGCAAAAAGACAGGTCTAATCATTTCAGCAAAGCGCTCAAAATCCTCATCATCCTTTTTCTTGGATGGTTTAGGAGGAAAAGGCATGGGTTTCTGAACCCATGGTTCTCTTTCTTTACCGTGCTTCCTAGCAACAAAGTCTCTCTTATCATAACATTGATTCTTTGATTGTGGGTTATCAAGATCAACAACAGGTTCAATCTCTACATCATTATTATTGCTAGGTTGAGCATCAACATGAACATCATCATTAACATTATCACTAGGTTCATGTTCATCACCAGATTGTGTTTCAGCATCAGAAATAGAAATATCATTGGGATTCTCAGGTGTGTCTACAACAGGTTCACTAGAAGCATGCAAAGTCCTATCATTTTTCTTCTTCTTCTTAGAAGGACTAGGTGCATCTACATTATTTCTCTGAGAATCTTGCTCAATTCTCTTAGGGTGGCCCTCAGGATAAAAAGGTTCCTGAGTCATTTTACCCATTCTAGTCATAACTCTAACAACATTATCATTTCTCTTATCATTTAATTCATTGAGCAAATCATTTTGTGCTTTAAGCACTTATTGTACTTGAGTGGTAACCATAGAAGCATGTTTACTAATAAGTTTAAGTCATTCTTAACTCTAGACATATAATCACTCAAGTGTCCACTCATATAAGCATTACTTTTCAATTGTCTACCAACATAAGCATTGAAGTTTTCTTGTTTAGCCATAAAGTCATCAAACTCATCCAAGCATTGGCTAGCAAACTTAGTAGACGGGATTTCAACTTTATCATATCTATAGAGAGAATTTAACTTTACTACCTGTGATGGCTTATCAAGACCATGTATTTCTTCTACAGGTTGTATATTAAGGCCATGTATTTCTTCAACAGGAGGTAAATTCTTAACATCTTCAGCTTTAATACCCTTTTCTTTCATAGATTTCTTTGCCTCTTGCATATCTTCTGGATTGAGAAATAGAACACCCCTTTTCTTTGGAGTTGGCTTAGGAGTTGGTTCAGGAAGTGTCCAATTGTTTTCCTTAGTCAGCATATTATTCAATAGCAATTCAGCTTGATCAATAGTTCTTTCCCTGAAAACGTAACCAACACAACTATCCAGGTGGTATCTGGAAGCATCGGTTAGTCCATTATAAAAGATATCAAGTATTTCATTTTTCTTGAGAGGATGATCAGGCAAAGCATTAAGTAATCGGAGAAGCCTCCCCAAGCTTGTGGGAGACTCTCTTCTTGAATTTGCACAAAATTATATATTTCCCTTAAGGCAGCTTGTTTCTTATGAGCGGGGAAATATTTAGCGGAGAAGTAATAAATCATATCCTGGGGACTACGCACACAACCAGGATCAAGAGAGTTAAACCATGTTTTAGCATCACCCTTTAATGAGAACGGAAATATCTGAAGGACAGAGTAGTAGCAAGTTTTCTCATCATTAGTGAATAGGATGGCTATATCATTCAACTTAGTAAGTTGTGCCACAACAGTTTCAGATTCATAGCCATAGAAAGGATCAGATTCAACCAAAGGAATTATCTCAGGATCATAATCCTTATCAGTAACACAGATAGGTGAAGTAGTGAAAGCAGGGTCATATTTCATTCTAGCATTCATAGACTTTTCTTTAAACTTAGCTAATAATTTCTTAAGATCAGATCTATCATTGCAAGCAAGAAAATCTCTAGCAGTTTCTTCATCCATAACATAACCCTCAGGCACAATAGGTAATTCATATCTAGGGGGAGAATCTTCATCATCACTTTCATCAATATTATCAGTTTCAAGAATTTCATTCTCTCTAGCTCTAGCAAGTAGTTCATTAAGAAATTCACCTAATGGCATAGTAGTATCGAGCATAGAAGTAGTTTCGTCATAAGTGTCATGCATAGCAGAAGTGGCATCATCAAAAACATGCGACATATTAGAATTAATAGCAGAAGCAGGTTTAGGGGTCGCAAGCTTACTCAAAACAGATGGCGAATCAAGTGCAGAGCTAGATGGCAGTTCCTTACCTCCCCTCATAGTTGAGGGAAAAATCTTAGTTCTTTCGTCTTTCAAGTTCCTCATAGTGATCGGCAGATATAAATCCCAAGTGACACAAAGAATAGAGCTATGTTCCCTGTCAACAGCACCAGAAAATAGTCTTGATAACCCACAAGTATGGGGGATCACAACAGTTTTCCAGGGTAGAGTATTCAACCCAAATTTATTGATTCGACACAAGGGGAGCCAAAGAATATTCTCAAGTATTAGCAGTTGAGTTGTTAATTCAACCACACTTGGATAACTTAATACCTGCAGCAAAGTATTTAGTAGCAAAGTAGTATGGAAGTAACGGTAACAGTAGCAAAATTAACAGTAGAAGTTTTGTAGTAATTGTAACAGTGGCAACGGTAAAGTAACTAAGCAAAGAGCAATATGTGAAAAGCTCGTAGGCATTGGACCAGTGATGGATAATTATGTTAGATGTGATTCCTCATGTAATAGGTATAACATAGGGTGACACAGAACTAGCTCTAGTTCATCAATGTAATGTAGGCATGTATTCCGAATATAGTCATACGTGCTTATAGAAAAGAACTTGCATGACATCTTTTGTCCTACCCTCCGTGGCAGCGGGGTCCTATTGGAAACTAAGGGATATTAAGGCCTCCTTTTAATAGAGTATCGTACCAAAGCATTAACACTTAGTGAATACATGAACTCCTCAAACTACGGTCATCACCGAGAGTGGTCCCGATTATTGTCACTTTGGGGTTGTCGGATCAGAACACATAATAGGTGACTATAGACTTGCAAGATAGGATCAAGAACTCATATATATTCATGAAAACATAATAGGTTCATATCGGTCATGGCACTCGGGCCCTAGTGACAAGCATTAAGCATAGCAAAGTCATAGCAACATCAATCTCAGAACATAATGGATACTAGGGATCAAACCCTAACAAAACTAACTCAATTACATGGTAATTCTCATCCAACCCATCACCGTCCAGCAAGCCTACGATGGAATTACTCAAGCATGGCGGTGAGCATCATGAAATAGGTGATGGAGGATGGTTGATGATGATGACGATGAGGATTCCCCTCCCCTGAGCCCTGAACAGACTCTAGATCAGCCCTCCCGAAAGAGTTTCGGGCTTGGCGGCGGCTCCGTAAAACGCGATGAATCCTTCTCTCCCATTTTTCTCCCCGAACATGAATATATGGAGTTGGAGTTGAGGTCGGTGGAGCTCCAAGGGGCCCACGAGGCAGGGGGCGTGCCCCCACCCTCATGGACCGGGTGTGGGCCCCCTGACGTTGATTCTTTCGCCAATATTTTTTATTAATTCCAAAAAGTTGCTCCATGTATTTTCAGGTCATTCCGAGAGCTTTTATTTCTGCAGAAAAATAACACCATGGCAGTTCTGCTGAAAACAACATCAGTCTGGGTTAGTTCCATTCAAATCATGCAAGTTAGAGTCCAAAACAAGGGCAAAAGTGTTTGGAAAAGTCGATACGACGGAGACATATCATACATCTTTTATGATTGTGAGCACTCATTAAAATATGACATGCTAAAGAGTTGACGTTGGACAAGGAAGACAACGTAATGGGTTATGTTTTCTTATATCTGAAATAAACTATATTGTCATGGATAATCCAACATGTTGAGCTTACCTTTCCCTCTCATGCTAGCCAAATTCCTTGCACCAAGTAGAGATACTACTTGTGCTTCCAAATATCCTTAAAGCCAGTTTTGCTATGAGAGTCCACCATACCTACCTATGGATTGAGTAAAATCCTTAAAGTATGTTGTCATGCTGCATGCAATAAAAATTGCTCTCTAAATATGTATGACTTATTAGTGTGGAGAAAATAAGCTTTATACGATCTTGTGATATGGAAGCAATAAAATCGACAGACTGCATAATAAAGGTCCATATCACAAGTGGTAATATAAAGTGACGTTCTTTTGCATTAAGATTTCGTGCATACAACCGTAAAAGCACATGACAACCTCTGCTTCCCTCTGTGAAGGGCCTATCTTTTATTCTTGTCTTATACTTTGTGCAAGAGTCATGGTGATCTTCACATTTCCTTTTTACATTTTATCCTTTGGCAAGCACATTGTGTTGGAAAGATCCTGATATATATATATATATATATATATATATATATATATATATATATATATATATTATTGTTGACATTACCCTTGAGGTAAAAGGTTGGGAGGCAACACTATAAGCCCCTATCTTTCTCTGTGTCCGATTAAAACTTCTTACCCATAAGTATTGCGTGAGTGTTAGAAATTGTGAAAGATTAAATGGTAGTTGAATATGTGGACTTGCTGAAAAACTCTTATATTGACTCTTTCCGATGTTATGATAAATCGCAATTGCCTCAATGACCAAGATTATAGTTTGGTAGTTTTCAATGAAGTTTCGGATTCATACTTGACATTGTGAATAGATTATTACTTGAGCATAAGAAATCATATGACAATATATATATATATATATATATATATATATATATTGCTGTTATAAGAATGATCATGATGCCCTCATGTCCGTATTTTATTTTATCGACACCTCTATCTCTAAACATGTGGACATATTTTTCGATTTCGGCTTCCGCTTGAGGACAATCGAGGTCTAAGCTTGGGGGAGTTGATACATCCATTTTGCATCATGCTTTTATATTGATATTTATTGCATTATGGGATATTATTACACGTTATGTCACAACACTTATGCCTATTCTCTCTTATCTTACAAGGTTTACATGAAGAGGGAGAATGCCGGCAGCTGGAATTCTGGGCTGGAAAAGGAGCAAATATTAGAGACCTATTCTGCACAACTCCAAAAGTCTTGAAACTCCACGAAAGTTATTTTTGGAATTAATAAGAAATGCTAGGCGAAGAAAGTACCAGAGGGGGCCCACACCATGGCCACGAGGGTGGGAGGCGTGCCCAACCCCCGTGGGCATGCCCCCCTGCCTCGTTGGGCCCCCTAGCAGTCCTCCGGTGACCATCTTCTGCTATATGAAGTCTTTTACCTTGGAAAAAATCATAAGCAAGCTTTCGATATGAAACACCGCCGCCACGAGGCAGAACCTTGGCAGAACCAATCTAGGGCTCCGGCGGAGCTGTTCTATCGGGGAAACTTCCCTCCGGGAGGGGGAAATCATCACCATCGATCCTCTGATTGGGAGGGGGTCAATCTCCATCAACATCTTCACCAGAACCATCTCCTCTCAAACCCTAGTTCATCTCTTGTATCCAATCTTTGTCCCAAAACCTCAGATTGGTACCTGTGGGTGACTAGTAGTGTTGATTACTCATTGTAGTTGATGCTAGTTGGTTTATTAGGTGGAAAATAATATGTTCAGATCCTATATGCACATTAATACCCCTCTGGTTACGAACATGAATATGATTTGTGAGTAGTTATGTTTGTTCCTAAGGACATGGGAGAAGTCTTGCTATAAGTAGTCATGTGAATTTGGTATTCGTTCGATATTTTGATGAGATGTATGTTGTCTTTCCTCTAGTGGTGTTATGTGAATGTCGACTACATGACACTTCACCATTGATTGGGCCTAGTGGAAGGCATTGGGAAGTAATAAGTAGATGATGGGTTGCTAGAGTGACAGAAGCTTAAACCCTAGTTTATGCGTTGCTTCGTAAGGGGCTGATTTGGATCCATATGTTTCATGCTATGGTTAGGTTTACCTTAATACTTATTTTGTAGTTGCGAATGCTTGCAATAGGGGTTAATCATAAGTGGGATGCTTGTCCAAGACAGGGCAGTACCCAAGCACCGCTCCACCCACATATCAAATCATCAAAGTAACGAACGTGAATCATATGAGCGTGATGAAAACTAGCTTGACGATACTTCCCATGTGTCCTCGGGAGCTTTTTCCTTCATATAAGAATTTGTCCAGGCTTGTCCTTTGATACAAAAAGGATTGGGCCACCTTGCTGCAACTTTTGTTACTTGTTACCCATTACAAATTACCTTATCACAAAACTATCTGTTACCAATAATTTCAGTGCTTGCAGAGAATACCTTACTGAAAACCGCTTGTCATTTCCTTCTGCTCCTCGTTGGGTTCGACACTCTTACTTATCGAAAGGACTACGATAGATCCCCTACACTTGTGGGTCATCACCTCCTAATCTATATATACTAAAGAATTTCTCCCTATTGGGACATAAGTTTTGGAGCCTCCTCTAGTTGATCTAGTGCATGTTCTAGTTGGTCCTAGTTGACTAATTAGAGCGAGCCCTATCCACCTCTAATCCTCATAATTAGAAGCCCTGTGTGGTTCTAAACTCCTCCCTCTAATTCTCAATCGATTATTAGCTCTAAACGGCGAAGCGCTGCCGGATCATGAAGATCGTACACTTGCAACCAAGTAGAGAGATCGTGCTTTCGGTCTTCAGTTCGAGGGATTGTTCGAGGGCGGTCCACGGAATTGATACGTCTCCAACGTATCTATAATTTTTGATTGTTCCATGCTATTATATTACCCGTTTGGATGTTTATGGGCTTTACTTTACACTTTTATATCATTTTTGGGACTAACCTACTAACCGGAGGCCCAACCCGAATTGCTGTTTTTTTGCCTATTTCAGTCTTTCGAAGAAAAGGAATATCAAACGGAGTCCAAATGGAATGAAACCTTCGGGGGCGATCTTTTTGGAACAAACGCAATCCAGGAGACTTGGAGTGGATGTCAAGAAGTAGCCGAGGCGGCCACGAGGCAGGAGGGCGCGCCCTAGGGGGGTGGGTGCGCCCCCACCCTCGTGGGCCCCTCATGGCTCCCCTGACCTACCTCCTTCGCCTATATATATCCACGTACCCTGAAAACATCTAGGAGCAGCATGAAAAACTATTTCCACCGCTGCAACCTTCTGTATCCACGAGATCCATCTTGGAGCCTTCGCTGGCGCTTCGCCGAAGCGGGAATCGACCACGGAGGGCATCTACATCATCTCCAAGGCCTCTCCAATGAGTTGTGAGTAGTTTACCACAAACCTTCGGGTCCATAATTATTAGCTAGATGGCTTCTTCTCTCTCTTTGAATCTCAGTACAAAGTTCTCCTCGATCTTCTTGGAGATCTATTCGATGTAACTCTTTTTGCGATGTGTTTGTCGAGATCCGATGAATTGTGGGTTTATGATCAAGTTTATATATGAGAAATATTTCAAACTTCTCTGAATTCTTTTATGTGTGATTGGTTACCTTTGCAAGTCTCTTCGAATTATCAGTTTGGTTTGGCCTACTAGATTGATCTTTCTTGCAATAGGAAAAGTGCTTAGCTTTGGGTTCAATCTTGCGGTGTCCTTTCCCAGTGACAGCAGGGGTAGCAAGGTACGTACTATATTGTTGCCATCGAGGATAAAAAGATGGGGTTTATATCATATTGCTTGAGTTTATCCCTCTACATCATGTCATCTTTCTTAATGCGTTACTCTGTTCTTATGAACTTAATACATTAGATGCAAGCAGGAGTCGGTCGATGTGTGGAGTAATAGTAGTAGATGTAGAATCGTTTCGGTCTAATTGTTGCAGACGTGATGCCTATATACATGACCATGCCTAGATACTCTCATAATTATGCACTTTTCTATCAATTGCTCGACAGTAATTTGTTCACCCACCGTAACACTTATGCTATCTTGAGAGAAGCCACTAGTGAAACCTATGGCCCCTGGGTCTATCTTTTATCATATAAGTTTCCAATCTAGTTTATTTTACAATTTTAATTTCCAATCTATATCATAAAAATACCAAAAGTATTTATCTTATCTTATTTATCTTTATCAGATCTCACTTTCCCAAGTTACTGTGAAGGGATTGACAACCCCTTTATCACGTTGGTTGTGAGGTTCTTGTTTGTTTGTGTAGGTACGAGGGACTTTTGAGGAGCCTCCTACTGGATTTATACCTTGGTTCTCAAAAACTGAGGGAAATACTTACGCTACTTTGCTGCATCACCCTTTCCTCTTCAAGGGAAAACCAACACAGTGCTCAAGAGGTAGCAAGAAGGATTTCTGGCGCCGTTGCCGGGGAGGTCTTCGCTCAAGTCAAGACATACTAAGTACCCATCACAAACTCATCTCCCTCGCATTGCATTATTTGCGATTTGACACTCGTTTTCCCCTCCCCCACTTCGCCCTTGCCATTTTATTCGCCCTCTCTTTCCCGTTCGCCTCTCTTTTTCGCTTGCCTTTTGTTTGCTTGTGTGTTGGATTGCTTGTCACTATGGCGCAAGATAATACCAAATTGTGTGACTTTTCCAATACCAATAATAATGATTTCCTTAGCACTCGGATTGCTCCTCTTAATGATGCTGAATCTTGTGAAATCAATGCTGCTTTGCTGAATCTTCTTATAGATCAATTCTCCAACCTTCCTAGTGAAGATGCCGCTACTCATCTAAATAACTTTGTTGATTTGTGTGATATGCAAAAGAAGAAAGATACGGATAATGATATTGTTAAATTGAAGTTATTTCCGTTTTCACTTAGAGATCGTGCTAAAACTTGGTTTTCCTCTTTGCCTAAAAATAGTATTGATTCATGGAATAAGTGCAAAGATGCTTTTATCTCTAAGTATTTTCCTCCCGCTAAGATCATCTCTCTTAGAAACGATATTATGAATTTTAAACAACTTGATCATGAGCATGTTGGCCAATCTTGGGAAAGAATGAAATTAATGATTCGCAATTGCCCTACACATGGTTTGAATCTATGGATGATCATACAATTTTTTTTATGCGGGATTGAATTTTGCTTCTAGAAATCTTTTAGATTCGGCCGCGGGAGGCACTTTTATGGAAATCACTTTAGGAGAAGCTACTAAACTCCTTGATAATATTATGTTAATTATTCTCAATGGCACACCAAAAGATCTACTAGTAAGAAAGTTCATGCGATAGAAGAAATTAATGTTTTGAGTGGAAAGATGGATGAACTTATGAAATTGTTTTCTACTAAGTGTGCTCCTATTGATCCTAATGATATGCCCTTGTCTACTTTGATTGAGAATACAATGAATCTATGGATGTGAATTTTGTTGGTAGTAATAATTTTGGTAACAACACGTATAGAGGAAACTTTAATCCTAGGTCATTTCCTAGTAATTCCTCTAATAATTATGGTAATTCCTACAACAACTCTTATGGAAATTTTAATAAGATGCCCTCTGATTTTGAGAATAGTGTTAAAGAATTTATGATATCTCAAAAGAATTTCAATGCTTTGCTTGAAGAAAAATTGCTTAAAGTTGATGAATTGGCTAGGAACGTCGATAGACTTTCTCTTGATGTTGATTCTTTGAAACTTAGATCTATTCCACCTAAGCATGATATCAATGATTCTCTCAGAGCCTTGAGAATTTCCATTGATGAGTGCAAAGAAAGAACCGCTAGAATGCATGCTAAGAAAGATTGCTTTGTAAGAGCGTGTTTTTCTAGTTTCCATGAAAATAATGATGAAGATCTGAGAGTTATTGATGTATCCCCTATTAAATCTTTGTTTTGCAATATGAATCTTGATAATGATGGGACTGGAGATTAGTCAACTTTAGCTAAAAGGCGTCCCAATGATTCAGAGTTTTTAGATCTTGATGCTAAATTTGGTAAAAGTGGGATTGGAGAGTTCAAAAACGTTACGTAGCAATGAACCCACTATTATGTATTTCAAGGAATTTAATTATGATAATTGTTCTTTAATAGATTGTATTTCTTTGTTGCAATCCGTGTTGAATTCTCCTCATGCTTATAGTCAAAATAAAACTTTTACGAAACATATCATTGATGCTTTGATGCAATCTTATGAACAAAAACTTGAATGGGAAGTTTCTATACCTAGAAAACTTTATGATGAGTGGGAACCTACTATAAAAATTAAAATTAAAGATCATGAATGCTATGCTTTGTGTGATTTGGGTGCTAGTGTTTCCACGATTCTGAAAACTTTATGTGATGTGCTAGGTTTCCATGAATTTGATGATTGCTCTTTAAACTTGCACCTTGCGGATTCCACTATTAAGAAACCTATGGGAAGGATTAATGATGTTCTTATTGTTGCAAATAGGAATTATGTTCCTGTATATTTTATCATTCTTGATATAGATTGCAATCTTTCATGTCCTATTATTCTTGGTAGACCTTTCCTTAGAACGATTGGTGCAATTATTGATATGAAGGAAGGGAATATTAGATTCCAATTTCCATTAAGAAAAGGCATGGAACACTTTACTAGAAAGAAATTCAAATTACCTTATGAATCTATTATGCGAGCTACTTATGAATTGAATGCCAAAGATGGCAGTACTTAGATCTATTCTCGCTTTTATGCTTAGCTAGGGGCGTTAAACGATAGCGCTGGTTGGGAGGGAACCCAATTTTATTTTTGTTCCTTACTTTTTTGCTTCTGTTTAGTAATAAATAAATCATATAGCTTCTGCTTAGATGTGGTTTTATGTTTTAATTAGTGTTTGCGCCAAGTAGAACCTATAGGATAACCTACGGTGATAGTGAATTTGATTCTGCTGAAAAACAAAAACTTTTGTGCGCACGAGAATAATTTTAGTAAATCGCAGAAATGTCATTTTGTGTTGATTATTTTTGAAGTAGATCAACAGACAAATTGCCCAGGACTTCCAATTTTGGTAGGATTTTTAGAGTTCCAGAAGATTTGAAAGTTACAGATTGCTACAGACTATTCTGTTTTTGACAGATTCTGTTTTTCGTGTGTTGTTTGCTTATTTTGATGAATCTGTGAGTTTCGGGGGGTATGAACCATAGATAAGTTGGAATACAGTAGGTTTAACACCAATATAAATAAAGAATGAGTTCATTACAGTACCTTATGTGGTGGTTTTTCTTTCTTGCACTAACGGAGCTTATGAGATTTCTTGTTGAGTTTTGTGTTGTGAAGTTTTCAAGTTTTGGGTAAAGATTTGATGGACTATGGAATAAGGAGATGCAAGAGCCTAAGCTTGGGGATGCCCATGGCACCCCAAGATAATTCAAGGACAACCAAGAGCCTAAGCTTGGGGATGCCCCAGAAGGCATCCCCTCTTTTGTCTTCGTTTATCGGTAACTTTACTTGGAGCTATATTTTTATTCGCCACATGATATGTGTTTTTCTTGGAGCGTCTTGTATGATATGAGTCTTTGCTTTTTAGTTTACAACAATCATCCTTGCTGTACACACCTTTTGGTAGAGACACACATGATTTGGAATTTATTAGAATACTCTATGTGCTTCACTTATATCTTTTGAGCTAGATAATTTTGCTCTAGTGCTTCACTTATATCTTTTTAGAGCATGGCGGTGGCTTAATTTTGTAGAAATTATTGATCTCTCATGCTTCACTTATATTTTTAAGTGCATCTAGTGCCCCTTAGTGATTTTGGTGTATTGAAGACTTATAGGTTAAGGGACTAATAAGTTTGTGAGTGTACACAAGCTCTATAAGTCAATGAGGAGTTTGATATTTAAAGTGAAAGTCGACCCCTAAAAGTGAATGTCTTCGGTTGAAGACTTTGGTTCTCCTGAAGACTTTGAAAGTGAAGAAATTGGTGTGACCGTGAAGACTTCAATATTCATGTGAGGAATCTGGAGCATGAAGACTTTTGTTTTCGTAGTTTCTTTTTTCTTCTTCTTGAGTCATAGGAAACACCGTACTATTAAAGGGGGTCGAGGTAATACTAAGGAAATAGATTTCCAAGTGATGCTCATCTCAAAATCCTACACCTACCCAATCCTTTGAGTGAGGCCATTGGAAATCTCATATCGGTTCAGTCAATTTCTTCAGTGACAGAGAAGAAGATCTTCTGGTCTCTGAGGAATTTGTTCTGACTGAGGACTTAGGAATTCGCCAATGCGGATTGCCTACACAGTGAGGAACATGGTAGCCCTGAGAAATTTGAACCTCAAAATATCCGACCGTTGCTGAGCCGCGCGCTAGCCGTTCTAAAATATCTACCACCTAACGGTCATATCATTGAAGGGCATTTATGTCTTCTCATGTCGGGCTGCTCCCTAGGCTATAAATAGCCACCCCCTACAACCACTAGCTGGTTGGCTGCTCCGAGAGAAACTGACACTTGTCAATTGAGAGCATCCCATCCTCCGAGGACTTTGAGCGAAAATCATAAAGTGAGGAAAACCCAAATCCCAAACCCAAAACCTACAAACCCCAAAGTGATTGAGCATCACTGAAGAGATTGTTCCTGTGTGGAACCGACGCTTGTTACCTTTGAGGACTATGTATCCTCCAGACGGATAGGCGTCATGGTCTGAGCATCCAAGAGGAATTGTGGATTGCCGAGTGACCTAGTCTGTGAAGGTTTGGAAGTCACCTGTGAATACTTACCACTACTGTTGGGCGAGATTTGCGTGATCTTAGCTCAAGGAGAATACGGTGAGGACTGTGTGTCCGGGACTGTGTGTCCTCGAGTTTAAATACTCAGCCGCTCCAACCAGATGTACAACTATCACAGCAGTTGGAATTGGTCGAACAAATCATTGTCTTCACCAAGCCAACTGGTTCTATTTCCTCAACCCTTTCATTTCCTCAGTTATGTGCTGATGTACCTGATCATTACTGCTTGAAGACATTGACTGAAGACTTTCTCTATTTCCTCAATCCTAATTCTTCAGTCTGTTTGTCTTTTTCCTGCTTATCTCGTGTTTACGCTTTCTGTACTCAGTGCTTGTCTTTCATTTCATCATGATGACCATGTTGTTACTCTGTGTTGCTTATACCTGAGTACTTATTCCGCTGCAAGTAGTTCTTCGCTTAGGAATTTCCTCACCCTGAAATTCCTCTGTGAAGATTTCTTAAAAATCGCCTATTCACCCCCCTCTAGTCGACGTAATGCACTTTCAATTGGTATGAAAGCAATGTACTCCCTTGTTCTGTGTGATTTTGGTTTAACCGCCTGGAGTTTTAGTTATGTTGACTGCAGGAATGAGGAGTGTGTCCTACCCCATCTTTGACAGTCAAGAGTATCCCCAGTGGAAGGCCATGATGAAGAAGCGACTCATGGCAATAAACATCAAACTGTGGACCGTCACTGAGATTGGTCTTACCGATCTATGCAAGATGGCGGAGGCTGATGACATTCGCAAGTACACTCTACTCAACCTCACAGCAAAGGATGTCATCTGCTCTTGTTTGTCCCAAAATCAGTTCAGGAACATCATGCATCTCAATCATGCGAAGCTAATCTGGGACCGGCTCTCTGAGGTCTACGAAGGTCATCGTACTCGTCATGGTCCTTGGTTTGAGGATTTCAAGGATTCTCTCAAGGAGATGACTTTCGCACCTGAATCATCATCCTCTTCACCGTGCCTTATGGCAAAGGGTGCCAAGGTAACTGAATGCTACCTTTCCGAATCTAGTGATGATGAATCAGGTGATGAATTTGGCCCCAGCTATGTCAAACTTGCTTCCCTTGCCACTAAGCAACAAAGAGCTCTTGAAAAAGTTCAAAACATGCTAGATGAAAGTGATGATATGTTGAGTGAGCAATTGGATCAAAATAAGGCTTTGACTGATAGTCTTCAAAAACTTTAGTGAAAGTTTGACAATCTGCAAAATCATCATAACTCTCTCTTAACTGATCACGAGAAGCTTTCGTATGAATTTCTTCAGAAAAAGCAAAATCTTGAGACGTTAAAAGTGACTTATGAAGATCTTCAAAAGAAAGATGATTCATTGCTTGCTCAACAGATCAGTTCCGCTTAGGAAGAATTTGTTCCACCATGTCTTAAATGCATTGAGCGTGAATCTACTAATTCATCACCTGAATGTTCAAATTCTTCTATTGCTGCAAATTCTTCAACTATCTCTGTGGTCACAAATTCCTCATCTGAGGATACCACATGTATCACTGACGATAATGCAGGGCTGAAGGAATTGTATGTGACAGGCATTTACAAAAGCCTCAAAGGGCATCAGACTCTTTGTGATGTGCTCAAAAAGAAGATCTTGAATAAGAACCCTAGGAAAGAGGGTATTGCCTTTGAGAGGAAACTCAATGCTGATGGAACCTACTGGAAACCTGAGCAGTACCCCAAAACCTCATGGGTTGCTGCGAAAGGACCTCCTGTAGATCCATGCAATTTATCTGGCTTTACCTCTGATTCTTCATATTCCTCTGATGAGTCATTTGACTCTAACTATAAGCTGTTTAAGAATCAAAATGGTGAAGTATTTGCTCGATATGTTGGAACTAACTGCAGGAACGGTCCCCCTATGAAGAAAATCTGGGTTCCCAAAAGTTGCCTTTAAAATCTTCAGGTGAATGTCATCATGACACCATCCATGAAGAATAGGAACCCAGATCAAATTCTTTGTATGGACCAAACTCTTCATATGGACCAACTCTTCATATGGATCCAAGTCCTCATATGGACCAAATTCTTCACGCGGATCAAATTCCTCACATGGATTAAAATCCTCATATGAACATCATCATGCTAACACTTCTGTTTGGCAGGGAAAGTCTAAGGGCCATGAATATGTGTATCATTCTTCAAACCATTATGTTCATAAGTCCTCGAAGAATTTCTCTGCTTATTCATATGCTTACGCTAACCACTCCTCTGTGAAAGGAAGTGCACTGGCTTCTATGCCATCATTTTCTTATGGAGCTCGCAGAATGATGAACTCTTTGCCACCCCTCCAGATGTGTGTGGTGAAGAAAAAGAACTAATCTCTTATGTAGGGTCAGGTCTCCACACAAACTTGATCATTTGAAGAATTTGCTAGAGACCTGAATGTGCTTGAAAGGACGCAAGCTAAACATGAAGAAATGAATCATTCATTTCTCACGTCCTCATATTGCTATATTTTTTACTGTTGATGAAATTGATATCATATTCTTCACTGATGAAGTGTATGGGTCTGTAAGTTGCACTAATTCATCTGCAGGATGAACAACCCAAAGCTACTGAGTGGGTCCTCGACAGTGGATGTACAAATCACATGACTGGTGACAGAAGCTTCCTGATGGACATTGATTTGCCACCATCTCATCTGAAGCATATCACCTACGCTGACAAAGGCAAAAGCAAGTCTTCGAAGGCTTTAGGAAAGGAGACTTGTATATTATTGATTTCTCTGCAGGACCAAAGCCTGCCACATGTCTACTCGCAAAAGCTTCAGAATGTTGGTTATGGCATCGACGACTTGGTCATGCTGGGATGAGGAACTTGCATACACTCGCGAAGAAGAAGCACGTCATTGGCATCGAGGGTGTCAAATTCCTCAAAGATCATCTTTGTGGGGCTTGCGAGGCTGGAAAAATCACCTGAGCCAAGCATCCCGAGAAGACTATCATGACTACTTCTCGTCCCTTTGAATTACTTCATATGGATCTATTTGGCCCTACTCATTATGCCACATTCACTAGTTCTGCATCTTTATATGGCTTTGTCATCGTTGATGACTATTCTCGTTACACATGGGTGCATATCATCACTTAGAAAAATCAAGTGTAGGAAGTCTTCAGACGATTTTACTCAAGGGCTTCCACAAACTTTGGTGTGAAGATCAAGCATATCAGGAGTGATAATGGAACTGAGTTCAAGAACACTGGCCTCGATGAATATCTCGATATGCTTGGTATTACTCACGAATTATCTGCTCCCTATATTACTCAGTTCAGGAATTCCTCCAGACTCATGATCTTTTCTCCATGTTTTATATGCCCCTTTCCCATGAGGCTGTTGCTGAGCTACATGTGCTGGAAGGTGTATCATGTAGTTAAACAAGGACCCCACCATCCCTGATGTTTGGACTTGGCCTGGGAAGTCTGGGAGTTATTCTGCCAGAAGCTTCTATACCATAATGCACTCCCACTTTCCCACAGTACAACCTTGCAAATGGTTGTGGCAGAGTAGGTGCACTATGAAGATCAAGGTCTTTGGATGGTTGTTATTCTTTGACAGACTTAATACAAAGGATATGTTGGTTAGAAGACATTGGAGATCAAGTCTGGAGGATAATCTTTGTCTCATCTGCAATGAATATGTGTATGAGGACATGCTCCATTTGTTCTTCAATTGCAAGTTCAGCACCAGGGTCTGGAATTATTTGGGCATTGATTGGACTGGTGGATCTGATATTGAAGGGTGTATCACTCATGCTCGGTCCAGCTTCAGACTTCTTCTTTTCTTTGAAGTTATGCTAATAGCTGCATGGAATATTTGGATTCTCATAAATGGCAGAACATTCAGAGCTGAGAGAGACACTTTGTTTGCATGGAAATGTGAATTCATCCATGATATCTCTCTATTAGCTTATAGGGTGAAGGACAATATCAAACCCAAACTATTGGCTTGGATTGATTCTCTGTTGTAAAGCAGGTAGGTTTAGTTAGACATAGATAGGGCTTTGTACATAGCTTTTGTATCTAGTTTTCTAGTTTGTACAATACTCTTTTGATTCAATAAAGGGCTGTGGGGCTTTTTCCTCACAGTAAATATTCAAAAAAACAGGACTCTTGTTGAGATGGCTCGCACTATGCTTGATGAATATAAGACAGCTAAGCGCTTCTGGCATGAAGCAATTGATACTGCATGCCACATCATCAACAGGGTATATCTTCGCAAATTCTTCAAAAAGACCTCATATGAACTCCTCACTGACAAGAAACCCAATGTAAGTTATTTCAAAGTCTTCGGTGCTAAATGCTAGATTAGAGATCCTCACCATCACTCCAAATTTGCACAGAAAGCACATGAGGGTTTTATGCTTGGTTACGGAAAGGACTCCCACACCTACAGAGTCTTCAACACCGTTCACCACAAGGTTGTTGACACTATAGATGTGTGGTTTGATGAAACTAATGGCTCGCAAAGAGAGCACCTACCTCCTGTGCTAGATGAAATGTCATCTGAGGAATCCATCAAGTTCAAAGCCACTGAGGATGTCATCCCTACTGAAGAAATTGCTGAAGAAGTCATTCCTGATCGTGAAGAAAATCATGCTGGTGCTGCTGAAGAGACTGGTCCTGAAGAAACTGCTGGGCCTAAGCAAAGTCGTCAACCCGCACATCCTCGCAA
This sequence comes from Triticum aestivum, assembly GCF_018294505.1. NCBI lineage: Eukaryota > Viridiplantae > Streptophyta > Magnoliopsida > Poales > Poaceae > Triticum > Triticum aestivum. The sequence goes on along the minus strand of NC_057804.1, from coordinate 321,929,134 downwards.
TGCAAATGAAGTGCAAGTCGAGAAGATCATCGATGACATTCATCCACCAGGTCCCCTCACGCGCTCAAAAGCATCACATTTATCTAACTTTTGTGGGCATTTTGCTTTTGTCTCTATCACAGAGCCCACTAAAGTAGATGAAGCATTCATGGAATCTAAGTGGATTCAAGCCATGCAAGATGAACTGCATCAATTCGCGCTCAACAATGTGTGGGAGCTTGTCAAGCGACCAGACCCACACAAGCACAATATCATCAGTACCAAATGGATCTACCGCAACAAACGAGACGAAAATGGCCTCATGGTGAGGAATAAGGCTCGTCTTGTAGCTCAAGGCTACACACAGATTGAAGGAATTGATTTCGATGAAACTTTTGCACCTGTTGCTACTTGAGGCTATTCGCATATTGCTTGCTTATGCTAACCATCATAATATCATCTTACAACAAATGGATGTGAAAAGTGCATTTTTCAATGGTAAGCTTGAGGAAGAAGTATATGTTGCTCAACCACCAGGTTTTGAGGATCCAAAATTTCCAAATCACGTCTACAGACTCAACAAGGCCCTCTATGGCCTCAAGCAAGCACCTCGGGCGTGGTATGACACACTGAAGGAATTCCTCATGAAGAAAGGCTTCAAACCTGGTTCACTTGACCCAACTCTTTTCACCAAATCATATGATGATGAATTATTCGTGTGCCAAATATATGCTGATGATATTATCTTTGGCTGTACTAACCAATGTTACAGTGATGAATTTGCCTATATGATGAGTGAAGAATATCAAATGTCTATGATGGGAGAATTGAAATTCTTCTTAGGTCTTCAGATTCGTCAACAATACAATGGCATATTCATATCTCAGGAAAAATACCTCAAGGATGTGTTGAGGAAATTCGGCATGAAAGACTGCAAAGGCGTCAAAATTCCTATGCCCACAAATGGCCATCTCTGCACTGATGAAAATGGTAAAGACTTCGATCAAAAGGTATACCGTTCCATGATTGGATCTTTATTGTACCTATGTGCATCTAGGCCGGATATTATGCTTAGTGTTTGCATGTGTGCCTGATTTCAAGCTACACCGAATGAATCACACCACAGGCTGTGAAGCATATTATTCGATATCTAGCTCACACACCAACACTTGGATTATGGTATCCCAAGGGCTCTTCCTTTGATCTCATTGGATATTCAGACTCTGACTATGCTGGTGATCAGGTGGGCCGCAAGTCAACGTTAGGCACATGTCATTTCCTCGGACGATCCTTGGTATGTTGGTCCTCGAAGAAGCAGAACTGCATATCACTCTCCACTGCAGAAGCTGAGTACATTGCTGCTGGATCTTGCTGTGCTCAATTACTATGGATGAAGCAAACACTCAAGGACTATGTCATCAACGTGAAGAATGTGCCTCTCTACTGAGACAATGAGAGTGCTATCAAGATTGCTCATAACCCAGTTCAGCACTCGAAGACAAAGCACATCCAGATTCGTCATCATTTTCTTCGTGATCATGTGTTGAAGGGCGACATCTCCATCGACCACGCAAGCACTGAAGACCAGCTTGCCGATATCTTCACTAAGCCCTTGGATAGAAGAGATTTAGCAAGTTGTGGTGTGAGCTAAATATCCTAGAATCTTTGAATGTTCTTTGAAAAGGACACACATCCTAACACTTATGCTGACTTGATGACTTAGATGTGCAACACACGAAGTAACGTTTTTCTTTAATCAATAAAGACTGACCCTCTAAGTGTGAATTAATGAAGAAATTGATTCTGAGAACCCTACGAGAATTGTACGTGGTGTCTGAAATCAGCTTTCTTATATGGTGGGTTACGCCACCAACCAAAGTTGAAAATATTCAATTTGAGTTTTTCTTCGTTTTTGAAATTCCTCAGTTTTTCAAATTCTTCAACTTTTCATTGTATTCACTCTTTCCGTCGTTGTTCTTGATTTGAGTATATATATATATATGAGTTTATGTCCTCTACAACATTCACTTATAGTTATTTCTTCAAGTTGACTTTTTCTGCTAAGTGAATGTGATTGGACCCTTCCCCCTCTATGCTAAACTCAACCCAATCTGTTCACAAATTCTTCATGTTCATTCTATTTGAACCTCGTTCAAATTCTTCACTGTGTCCTTGTCAGCTGAAGAAATTGCGAATGGAACTTTAAAATCTTCTTATCTGAAATTTTCGGCTTTTGCCGCTCAAACCATTACACATTCCACGGTATACTTGTCTATTCACCCAAGATCTCACACGATCTCCACTTCACAGTACTTGGGTGACACATGTCGCGTGAATGAGAAGGGTCAGGGGCACGTTCGTCCAAACTTTTCGGGTGAACAGTTATTCATCTCAGCTATAAATACCCCTCCCCTTCACTACTTCACTTTTACTCTGCTCGACCTCACTCCCTCGCTCGAGCTTCTCAAACCCTAGAGCTGCCGCTAACTTCATCGTCGTCGGTAAGGAAGAGCTTCACTGCCTCGACCTCGTCGCTGTCGTACTCGCGCCGACCGCGGAAGTCTTCCCTTTGTCGCCGCCATAGACGTGATCCGAGCTGACGAACTTACAAATCTACACTTCTAGTTCATTGTGTTCTTCATCAAGGGTAATTAAAAGTTACTTTTACCGCATTTATTTTATTGATGATTTTCATCAAATCCTCAAAAGGTGTTTATTCTTCGATCTCCACACTCTAAACACCTAGCACAAATCTTCAGTTCTTGATCTATTTCTCTAAGTGACGTTTTTCTTCATGATTCCTCAATTGTGGGAATCTCACGATCCTCACAACTCTGGAACCAAAGACAAAGAACGCTTAGTGAAATTCTTCAAGACACATCGGGTCAATTTCCTCAAACTTCATCAAATTTTTACAAAACCATCTGAGAACGCATATGACCTCTACAAATTCTTCCCACCTATACTCTGTTCTCAGGTACTCATGTCAGATGCTGAATCACTAGGTTCTCGTAAACTTAATTCATTTGCAACATTCCTCGAAGAAAAGCTGCATACTTCTTCAGAGAACTCAACTGTGCAAATACCTCAGCTGAAGAAAATGGCTGACGGTAAACGTCCTCAGAAATGAGGAAAGAGGCTTGAAGTAAACACTACCTTTGAGATCCCTGAGGATATCTATGCAGGGTACTGCACGCCCGATGAGGCAATACATGGCAAGGAAACGAAGACTAAGCGCAAAGTGCACATTCAGAGGATCGAAAGGAGATGGGCTAGAGAGTGGAGGGAGTACAGATATGTTACTCCCAAGTACATGAAGAAATTCGCTCTCAATCCTCCATGCTCAAGACCTCCTCTGGCACTTGGCCAGCTAGCTGATCCAACAAGCCTTAAATGTGGTGAGGATTATGCTGATAAATGGGCCAGGCGGCAAGCAAAGTTGGCCAAGCAGGCCAAAGAAGCAGTGAAGAAATTCAATGAACATTCTGCTGCTGCCGCTGCCACTTCTGAAGCTTCTTCAAGTAAGAAGGCCATGCCTAAGAAGCCAACAAAGAAACCACCAAGTTTCTCTGCAATGCCCTCACGGCTAAGCTCTTCTGCAATGCCCTCACGGCCAATTTCCTCAGTGCCACCGAGGCAAATTCCTCAAGCTGCCCCAGTTCCTCATGCTGCACCAATTCCTTGGGCTTCAAAACCCTCAGCTCCTCCGGCAAAGTCCTCAACACCCGTGCATCTGGCCACGTGCCAAAGGACCACAGGCATATCAATTGCCTCAGGAGCTTCAGCGAGTTCTTCAACTCACCCTTCTTCAACCGGTCCCACTCTGCTGAAGACCAAGGCCACTGCTGGACGAGGCACTCGACCAAGTCCTCACAAGAAGCAGGTGGTCTTTCAAACTCAATCTGATGATGATAAGGCTGATGATGATGAACTTGCCAATATCATCAAGGACAGACATCAGCGGGATGCTAGAGCCAAAGGGAGTGATGTGCCCCTTCTAAATTATCCAAAGAAAATGCTTGATTTCATCGACCTATGGCACAAGGATCCAAATGCTCCAATGCCAGAGTTGGGCCTCACTCCTGGACAAAGTCACGTTTTGACTGCGTTCATCACTGAAGAAAAATGGAAGTTTGACCAAGCCAGGTCAATCAGGAAAATGCAGTACAAGAAGCAACGCTACTTAAAGGACAATGTCCTCAATCTTTCGCCTGAGCAGCTCCTTGCACTACAAGCTAAAATCAAGAAGCTCAGCGAAGATTTTGAAGCCTACAAGGCTGACTGGAAGGGCGCCAAGGTCAGATTCGTCAACCTGACAAAGACATTCACTTCAAGTGCTGCTGCTCTTGTGCGCATTGAAGTTACTCAAGCTGAAGCATCTGCTCAAGTGATACGTCTCCAATGTATCTATAATTTTTGATTGTTCCATGCTATTATATTACCCCTTTTGGATGTTTATGGGCTTTATTTTACATATTTATATCATTTTTGGGACTAACCTACTAACCGGAGGCCTAGCCCATATTGTTGTTTTATTGCCTGTTTCAGTATTTCAAAGAAAAGGAATATCAAACGGAGTCCAAACGGAATGAAACCTTCGGCATCGTGAATTTTTGGAAGAATATCATCTTGTAGGCTTGGAGATCAAGTCAGAAGACCCTCGAGGAGCCTAGGAGATAGGGGGGTGCCCCCCTACAGGGCGCGCCCCCCCTACAGGGCGCGGCCCCCCTGTCTCGTGGACCCCTCAAGCACGTCCCGACCGACTTCTTTCTCCTATATATACCTACGTACCCTAAAACCATCAGAAATCAAGATAGATCGGGAGTTCCGCCGCCTCAAGCCTATGTAGCCACCAAAAACCTCTCGGGAGTCCATTCCGGCACCCTGTCGGAGGGGGAACCCATCACCGGTGGCCATCTTCATCATCCCGGCGCTCTCCATGACGAGGAGGGAGTAGTTCACCCTCGGGGCTGAGGGTATGTACGAGTAGCTATGTGTTCGATCTCTCTCTCTCTCTCTCTCTCTCTCTCTCTCTCTCGTGTTCTCTCTATGGCACGATCTTGATGTATCGCGAGGTTTGCTATTATAGTTGGATCTTATGATGTTTCTCCCCCTCTACTCTCTCGTGATGAATTGAGTTTCCCTCTTGAAGTTATCTTATTGGATTGAGTCTTTGATTCGAGAACACTTGATGTATGTCTTGCCATGTTTATCTGTGGTGACAATGGGATATCACGCGCCACTTGATGTATGTTTTGTTAACCAACTTGTGGGTTCCGCCCATGAACCTACCCATAGGGGTTGGCACACGTTTTCTTGAATCTCCGGTAGAAACTTTGGGGCACTCTTGGAATTTCTTTGTGTTGGTTGAATAGATGAATCTGATATTGTGTGATGCATATCGTATAATCATGCCCACGGATACTTGAGGTGGCAATGGAGTATCTAGGTGACATTAGGGTTTTGGTTGATTTGTGTCTTAAGGTGTTATTCTAGTACGAACTCTTTTATAGATCGATTCGAAAGAATAACTTTGAGGTGGTTTCGTACCCTACCATAATCTCTATGTTTGTTCTCCGCTATTAGTGGCTTTGGAGTGACTCTTTGTTGCATGTTGAGGGCTTGTTATATGATCTATCTATGTTATTATTGTTGAGAGAACTTGCACTAGTGAAAGTATGAACACTAGGCCTTGTTTCCTATCATTGCAATACCATTTATGCTCACTTTTATCATTAGTTACCTTGCTGTTTTTATATTTTCAGATTACAAAAACCTATATCTACCATCCATATTGCACTTGTATCACCATCTCTTCGCCGAACTAGTGCACCTATACAGTTTACCATTGTATTGGGTGTGTTGGGGACACAAGAGACTTTTTGTTATTTGGTTGCAAGGTTATTTGAGAGAGACCATCTTCATCCTACGCCTTCCACAGATTGATAAACCTTAGGTCATCCACTTGAGGGAAATTTGCTACTGTCCTACAAACCTGTGCACTTGCAGGCCCAACAACGTCTACAAGAAGAAGGTTATGCAGTAGACATCAAGCTCTTTTCTGGCGCCGTTGCCGGGGAGGTTAGCACTTGAAGGTATATCTTTAGATCTTGCAATTGAATCTTTTTGTTTCTTGTTTATCACTAGTTTAGTTTATAAAAGAAAATTACAAAAAAAATGGAGTTAAGTTTGTCTCATACGCTTCATCTTTTTAATATCTTTCGTGAGAATGATGGAAAGGAAAATTGTGCTCAAGTGCTAGAAGAAGAATGCATCAGAATGTTTGGTATTAGATCTTTGTATGATGAGCATGATTGCAATGTTGTTAGTATGAATTCCTTGAATATCCATGATGCTAATGATATGCAAAGCCACAAGCTTGGGGAAGCTATGTTTGATGAAGATGATACTTTTTGTCCCCCAAGTTTTGATGAGAATATTTATTATGAAAGCATGCCTCCTATTTATGATGATTATATTGATGAAAGTGGGTTTGGAAGAGTGTCAACTTTAGGAAGTAGTGATCCCACTATTTTGGAGGATGTTAAATCTTATTGTGATGAACATGAAAGTGGATTTGGAAGAGTGTCAACTTTATTTAGTGATGATTCCACTATTTCAGAAGAGGTTCCAATTGCTTATGAGAACAAAGTTGCTATCTATGATGATTATTGTGATGACTTGTATGCTATTAGTAATAATGATAACCACGAAACTTGTCATCATGATTTTACTTTTCAATTGGATTATGCCTCACATGATAATTATTTTGTTGAGTTTGCTCCCACTACTATCAATGAGAAGAAATTTGCTTATGTGGAGAGTAGTAAATTTTCTATGCTTGTAGATCATGAAAAGAATGCTTTAGGTGCTGGTTATATTGTTCAACTAATTCATGATGCTACTGAAAATTATTATGAGGGAGGAATATATGCTTCTAGGAATTGCAATAATGTCAATTTCCTCTCTATGTGCTTCAAGTTTTGAAGTTATGCTTGTTTTGCCTTCCTATGATAATTGATGATTGTTCCCATGAGTTGTTTGCTCACAAAATCCATATGCATAGGAAGTGGGTTAGACTTAAATGTGCTAGTCATATGCTTCATGATGTTCCCGTTATGTTTCAATTCTTATGTTTTATGTCAGCATCATTGTCGTCATCATGCCTAGCTAGAAAGGCATTAAAGAAAAGCGCTTGTTGGGAGACAACCCAATATTTATCCTTACTATTTTTGTGCATCCACATGATTATTCTATTGTATTAATCATGTTTTATATCTTATGTTTCAATAAAGTGCCAAGTAAGACCTTTAGGATAGCTTACGGTGATAGTTGTGTTCATCCTGCTGAAATCAGAAACTTTTGCACCCAGTAAATTAGTTTTGTTAATTCACATAAACGTGCTTCTGATCTGATGCCTTTTGCTATGGATTGGTACACGAATTTATTAGGACTTCCTAATTTGGTAGGAACTTTGGAGTTCCAGAAGTATACGTTTGATACAGATTACTACAGACTGTTCTGTTTTTGACAGATTCTGTTTTCTTTGTGTTGTTTGCTTATTTTGATGAATCTATGAGTAGTATCGAAGGGTATGAACCATAGATAAGTTGTAGTACAGTATATATTACAGCAATATTAATTTAGAATAAGTTCATTACAGTACCTAAGTGGTGGTTTTATTTTCTTATACTAACGGAGCTTACGAGTTTTCTGTTGAGTTTTGTGTTGTGAACTTTTCAAGTTTTGGGTAAAGATTCGATGGATTACGGAATAAGGAGTGGCAAGAGTCTAAGCTTGGGGATTCCCAAGGCACCCCAAGGTAATATTCAAGGACAACCAAGAGCCTAAGCTTGGGGATGCCCCGGAAGGCATCCCCTCTTTCGTCTTCATTCATCAGTAACTTTACTTGGACTTATATTTTTATTCACCACATAACATGTGTTTTGCTTGGAACGTCATTTTCTTGTGTTATATTTGCTTGCTGTTATTTAGATTAATGTTTTGCATCATTAGTTTCAATAAAAAAAGGTCAAGGATAGCCTTTGCCATGCTTATTTTGCTAGTATACATGTTGCTGTTTGAAAACAGAAAGTCTACCACTGTTGCAAAAATTCTCTAGAAAAGTCAGAGCATGATATAATGTTGAAACTTTTTGCATAATGAGATCTGATAAATTTACTACATTGGGAATTTTATTTCATAATTTTTGGAGTTAGGGAAGTATTGATACTCTTGCATTCTTTACAGACTGTACTGTTTTGGCAGATTGCTATTATGTTTGCATTGTTTGCATATGTTTGCTTGTTTAATGATTCTATTTCAGGATAGGAGTATTAAATATGCAGAGAAATTTAGTATGCAATGTGGAATAATAATTTTAGTGATTTGTTACAGTAGAGAATGATAAGGTTTTGCATTGGTTTATACTAACCTATCTCACGAGTTCTTGTTGAGTTTGGTGTGGATGAAGCTTTTGATAAAAAGAGAAACCATGATATGAGAGGAATTAAGGAGATACAAAAGTTCAAGCTTTGGGATGCCCAAGGCACCCCAAGATAATATTTCAAGAAGTCTCAAGCATCTAAGCTTGGGGATGCCCCGGTAGGCATCCCACCTTTCTTCTTCAACAATTATCGGTTAGTATCGGTTGAGCCTAAGTTTTTGCTTCTTCACATGAGTTATGCTATCCTTGCAATGTCATTTTATTTTGCTTTGCTTTCTGTTTGAATACATTACCAAGATCTGAAATTCATTAATGTTAGAGAGTCTTCACATAGTTGCACAATTATTTGACTACTCATTGATCTTCACTTATATCTTTCGGAGTAGTTTGTCATTTGCTCTAGTGCATCACTTATATCTTTTAGAGCACGGCGGTGGTTATATTTTGTAGAAATTGCTAGTCTCTCATGCTTCACTTGTATCTTTTTGAGAGTCTTTTAGAGCAGCATGGTATTTGCTATGGTTTTAAAGTTGGTCCTGGAATGATGAGCATCCAAGTTGGGCATAATAAAAACTATCATAGAAAGTGAATTGGATGCTATGATCAACTTGATGCTTGATAATTTTTTTGAGATATGGAGGTAGTGATATTAAAGTCATGCTAGTTGGGTGATTATGAATTTAAAGAATGCTTGTGTTGAAGCTTGTGATTCCCGTAGCATGCACGTATGGTGAACCGCTTTGTGATGTAGTTGGAGAACAATTCTATTTATTGATTGTCTTTCTTATGAGTGGCGGTCGGGGACGAGCGATGGTCTTTTCCTACCAATCTATCCCCTAGGAGCATGCATGTAGTGCTTTGGTTTTTGATGACTTCTAAATTTGCAACAAGTATATGAGTTCTTCTGATTAATGTTGAGTCCATGGATTATACACACTCTTTCACCCTTCCACCATTGCTAGCCTCTCTTGTACCGTGCAACTTTCGCCGGTACCATACACCCACCATTTACCTTCCTCAAAACAGCCACCATACGTACCTATTATGGCATTTCTATAGCCATTTCGAGATATATTGCCATGCAACTTTCCACCATTCCGTTCCTATGACACGCATTACTTTTGTCATATTGCTTTTTGCATGATCATGTAGTTGACATTGTATTTGTGGCAAGGCCACCTTCATAATTTTCATACATGTCGGTCTTGATTCATTGCACATCCTGGTACACCGCTGGAGGCATTCATATAGAGTCATATCTTGTTCTAGCTTTGAGTTGTAAATCCATAAAAGTGTGATGATCTTCATTATTAGAGCATTGTCCTAGTGAGGAAAGGATGATGAAGACTATGATTCCCCCACAAGTCGGGATGAGACTTCGGACTTTACAAAAAGAAAATAAAAGAGGAAAAAAAAGAAAGGCCAAAAACAAAAAAAGAAGGTCAAAGAAAAAGAAAAAGAAAAAAAAGAAAAAGAGAAAAAGAAAAATAAAAAAATAAAATGAGAGAAAAAGAGAGAAGGGACAATGCTACTATCTCCTTTTCCACACTTGTGCTTCAAAATAGCACCATGATCTTCATGATAGAGAGTTTCATATGTTTTCACTTTTATATACTAGTGGGAATTTTTCATTATAGAACTTGGCTTGTATATTCCAATGATGGGCTTCCTCAAAAGTGCCCTAGGTCTTTGTGAGCAAGCAAGTTGGATGCACCCCACTTAGTTTCTTTTGTTGAGCTTTCATATATTTATAGCTCTAGTGCATCCGTTGCATGGCAATCCCTACTCACTCACATTGGTATCTATTAATAGGCATCTCCATAGCCTGTTGATACGCCTAGTTGATGTGAGACTATCTTCTCCTTTTTGTCTTCTCCACAACCACCATTCTATTCCACATATAGTGCTATGTCCATGGCTCACGCTCATGTACTGCGTGAAAGTTGAAAACGTTTGAGATTATTTAAGTATGAAACAATTGCTTGGCTTGTCATCGGGGTTGTGCATGATTAAATACTTTGTGTGATGAAGATAGAGCAACAGCCAGACTATATGATTTTGTAGGGATAACTTTCTTTAGCCATGTTATTTTGAGAAGACATGATTACTTTGATTAGTATGCTTGAAGTATTACTATTTCTTATGTCAATATGAACTTTTATTTCGAATCATTTGGATCTGAACATTCATGCCACAATAAAGAAAATTACATTGAGAATTATGCTAGGTAGCATTCCACATCAAAAATTCTGTTTTTATCATTTACCTACTCGAGGACGAGCAGGAATTAAGCTTGGGGATTCTTGATACGTCTCCAACGTATCTATAATTTTTTATTGTTCCATGCTATTATATTACCCCTTTTGGATGTTTATGGGCTTTATTTTACATATTTATATCATTTTTGGGACTAACCTACTAATCGGAGGCCCAGCCCATATTGCTGTTTTATTGCCTATTTCAGTATTTCAAAGAAAAGGAATATAAAAACAGAGTCCAAACGGAATGAAACCTTCTGCATCATGATTTTTTGGAAGAATATCATCCTGGAGGCTTGGAGATCAAGTCAGAAGACCCTCGAGGAGCCCAGGAGATAGGGGGGCGCCCCCCCTACAGGGCGCGGCCCCCTGTCTCGTGGACCCCTCGAGCACCTCCCGACCGACTTCTTTCGCCTATATGTACCTACGTACCCTAAAACCATCAGAAATCAAGATAGATCGGGAGTTCCGCCGCCGCAAGCCTCTGTAGCCACCAAAAACCTCTCGGGAGTCCATTCCGGCACCCTGCCGGAGGGGGAACCCATCACCAGTGGCCATTTTCATCATCCCGGCACTCTCCATGACGAGGAGGGAGTAGTTCACCCTCGGGGCTGAGGGTATGTACCAGTAGCTATGTGTTTGATCTCTCTCTCTCTCGTGTTCTCTCTATGGCACGATCTTGATGTATCGCGAGCTTTGCTATTATAGTTGGATCTTATGATGTTTCTCCCCCTCTACTCTCTTGTGATGAATTGAGTTTCCCTCTTGAAGTTATCTTATTGGATTGAGTCTTTGATTTGAGAACACTTGATGTATGTCTTGCCGTGTTTATCTGTGGTGACAATGGGATATCACGTGCCACTTGATGTATGTTTTGGTGACCAACTTGCGGGTTCCGCCCGTGAACCTATGCATAGGGGTTGGCACACGTTTTCTTGACTCTCCGGTAGAAACTTTGGGGCACTCTTTGAAGTACTTTGTGTTGGTTGAATAGATGAATCTGAGATTGTGTGATGCATATCGTATAATCATGCCCACAGATACTTGAGGTGACAATGGAGTATCTAGGTGACACTAGGGTTTTGGTTGATTTGTGTCTTAAGGTGTTATTCTAGTACGAACTCTTTTATAGATCGATCCGAAAGAATAACTTTGAGGTGTTTTCGTACCCTATCATAATCTCTACGTTTGTTCTCCGCTATTAGTGGCTTTGGAGTGACTCTTTTTTGCATGTTGAGGGCTTGTTATATGATCTATCTATGTTATTATTGTTGAGAGAACTTGCACTAGTGAAAGTATGAACCCTAGGCCTTGTTTCCTATCATTGCAATACCGTTTACGCTCACTTTTATCATTACTTACCTTGCTGTTTTTATATTTTCAGATTACAAAAACCTATATCTACCATCCATATTGCACTTGTATCACCATCTCTTCGCCGAACTAGTGCACCTATACAATTTACCATTGTATTGGGTGTGATGGGGACACAAGAGACTTTTTGTTATTTGGTTGCAGGGTTGTTTGAGAGAGACCATCTTCATCCTATGCCTTCCACGGATTGATAAACCTTAGGTCATCCACTTGGGGGAAATTTGCTACTGTCCTACAAACCTGTGCACTTGCAGGCCCAACAACGTCTACAAGAAGAAGGTTGTGTAGTAGACATCAAGCTCTTCTCTGGCGCCGTTGCCGGGGAGGTTAGCGCTTGAAGGTATATCTTTAGATCTTGCAATTGAATCTTTTTGTTTCTTGTTTATCACTAGTTTAGTTTCTAAAAGAAAATTACAAAAAAATGGAGTTAAGTTTGTCTCATACGCTTCATCTTTTTAATATCTTTCGTGAGAATGATGGAAAGGAAAATTGTGCTCAAGTGCTAGAAGAAGAATGCATTAGAATGTTTGGTATTAGATCTTTGTATGATGAGCATGATTGCAATGTTGTTAGTATGAATTCCTTTAATATCCATGATGCTAATGATATGCGAAGCCACAAGCTTGGGGAAGCTATGTTTGATGAAGATGATATTTTTTGTCCCCCAAGTTTTGATGAGAATATTTATTATGAAAGCATGCCTCCTATTTATGATGATTATATTGATGAAAGTGGGTTTGGAAGAGTGTCAACTTTAGGAAGTAGTGACCCACTATTTTGGAGGATGTTGAATCTTATTGTGATGAACATGAAAGTGGATTTGGAAGAGTGTCAACTTTATTTAGTGATGATTCCACTATTTCAGAAGAGGTTGCAATTGCTTATGAGAACAAAGTTGCTATCTATGATGATTATTGTGATGACTTGTATGCTATTAGGAATAATTATAACCATGAAACTTGTCATCATGATTTTAGTTTTCAATTGGATTATGCCTCACATGATAATTATTTTGTTGAGTTTGCTCCCACTACTATCAATGAGAAGAAATTTGCTTATGTGGAGAGTAGTAAATTTTCTATGCTTGTAGATCATGAAAAGAATGCTTTAGGTGCTGGTTATATTGTTGAATTCATTGATGATGCTACTTAAAATTATTATGAGGGAGGAGTATATGCTTCTAGGAATTGCAATAATGTCAAGTTTCCTCTCTATGTGCTTCAAGTTTTGAAGTTATGCTTGTTTTGCCTTCCTATGTTAATTGATTATTGTTCCCATGAGTTGTTTTCTCACAAAATCCATATGCATAGGAAGTGGGTTAGACTTAAATGTGCTAGTCATATGCTTCATGATGCTCCCGTTATGTTTCAATTCTTATCTTTTATGTGAGCATCATTGTCATTATCATGCCTAGCTAGAAAGGCATTAAAGAAAAGCGCTTGTTGGGAGACAACCCAATATTTATCCTTACTGTTTTTGTGTGTCCACATGATTATGCTACTGTAGTAATCATTTTTTATATCTTATGTTTCAATAAAGTGCCAAGTAAGACCTTTAGGATAGCTTACGGTGATAGTTGTGTTGATCCTGCTGAAAATCAGAAACTTCTGCACCCAGTAAATTAGTTTTGTTAATTCACATAAATGTGCTTCTGATCTGATTCCTTTTGCTCTGGATTGTTACACGAATTTATTAGGACTACCGAATTTGGTAGGATTTTTGGAGTTCCAGAAGTATACGTTTGATACAGATTACTACAGACTGTTCTGTTTTTGACAGATTCTGTTTTCTTTGTGTTGTTTGCTTATTTTGATGAATCTATGAGTAGTATCGAAGGGTATGAACCATAGATAAGTTTGAGTACAGTATATATTACACCAATATGAATTTAGAATAAGTTCATTACAGTACCTAAGTGGTGGTTTTATTTTCTTATACTAACGGAGCTTACGAGTTTTCTGTTGAGTTTTGTGTTGTGAAGTTTTCAAGTTTTGGGTAAAGATTTGATGGACTATGGAATAAGGAGTGGCAAGAGTCTAAGCTTGGGGATGCCCAAGGCACCCCAAGGTAATATTCAAGGACAACCAAGAGGCTAAGCTTGTGGATGCCCCGGAAGGCATCCCCTCTTTCGTCTTCATTCATCGGTAACTTTACTTGGAGCTATATTTTTATTCACCACATGATATGTGTTTTGCTTGGAGCGTAATTTTCTTGTGTTAGTATTTGCTTGCTGTTATTTAGATTAATGTTTTGCATCTTTAGTTTCAATAAAAAAAGGTCAAGGATAGCCTTTGCCATGCTTATTTTGCTATTATACATGTTGCTATTTGAAAACAGAAAGTCTACCACTGTTGCAAAAATTGCCTAGAAAAGTCAGAGCATGATATAATGTTGAAACTTTTTGCATAATGAGATCTGATAAATTTACTGCAGTGGGAATTTTATCGCATAATTTTTGGAGTTAGGGAAGTATTGATACTCTTGCATTCTTTACAGACTGTACTGTTTTGGCAGATTGCTGTTATGTTTGCATTGTTTGCATATGTTTGCTTGTTTAATGATTCTATTTGAGGATAGGAGTATTAAATATGCAGAGAAATTTAGTATGCAATGTGGAATAATAATTTTAGTGATTTGTTACAGTAGAGAATGATAAGGTTTTGCATTGGTTTATACTAACCTATCTCACGAGTTCTTGTTGAGTTTGGTGTGGATGAAGCTTTTGATAAAAAGAGAAACCACGATATGAGAGGAATTAAGGAGATACAAAAGTTCAAGCTTGGGGATGCCCAAGGCACCCCAAGATAATATTTCAAGAAGTCTCAAGTATCTAAGCTTGGGGATGCCCCGGTAGGCATCCCACCTTTCTTCTTCAACAATTATCGGTTAGTATCGGTTGAGCCTAAGTTTTTGCTTCTTCACATGAGTTGTGCTATCCTTGCAATGTCATTTTATTTTGCTTTGCTTGCTGTTTGAATACATTACCAAGATCTGAAATTCTTTAATGTTAGAGAGTCTTCACATAGTTGCACAATTATTTGACTACTCATTGATCTTCACTTATATCTTTCAGAGTAGTTTGTCATTTGCTCTAGTGCATCACTTATATCTTTTAGAGCACGGCGGTGGTTATATTTTGTAGAAATTGCTAGTCTCTCATGCTTCACTTGTATCTTTTTGAGAGTCTTTTAGAGCAGCATGGTATTTGCTATGGTTTTAAAGTTGGTCCTAGAATGATGAGCATCCAAGTTGGGTATAATAAAAACTAGCATAGAAAGTGAATTGGATGCTATGATCAACTTGATGCTTGATAATTGTTTTGGGATATGGAAGCAGTGATATTAAAGTCATGCTAGTTGGGTGATTATGAATTTAAAGAATGTTTGTGTTGAAGCTTGTACCAACACCAAGTCCGATTGCCACTGCTCCGCCTGCACCAACACCAAGTCTGATTCTTCCTTCTGCTCTAGATGTGAAGAAAACCAAAGCTGCGGAGCATGCTGCTTTGAAGAATAGGAAGGCATCAGCTGCATCAGAATCTTCTCCCCCAAAGAAGGCCAAGATTTTGACAAGTTCACTGGAGAATCCCATTGATGCTATTCCTCTCGCAAGCATGCCATCCAAGGAACTTGTCCCTCATGGCGAAGAATATCAGATTCCCGAAGAATCTGCAGAAGAGGATCCCTCTACTGCTTTCACAGAGCAGATGGATGAAGAAATTGAGGTTGAAGCCTTCACCTCAACCCCTCAGGTATCATCGCCAATGCCTCAGTTCACTACTGAGGAGGCTGGAGTTGAAGAAATGTAAGTGGATGAGGATGTGGACATTGGCTGCACCACTCCCGTGATGAATGATGATTTTTGGGAGTGTCAGCACCCAAACTCACCTCTGTTCACACCGCTCCAGCAAATTCCTCAGTCCCCGGCTCCAATTGAAGTTATCATGGGTTTTGAAGAAATTCATGCCACCCCTTCCATTCCTAAAGAGATTCCAGCCACTAGTGCTTGTTGGATGTTGGGTTCTGGCAGACCCTTAAGGTTCGAACTCTGGGGTGCGGGTGAAGATCTTCCCCCTACCAATCCACGTCCGATCGCCTCGCGAGGATCTAAGCTAAACGATGAACAACACGAGGGGCACAAGATTTATACTAGTTCGGGCCACCGTGGTGGTGTAATACCCTACTCCAGTGTGTGGTGTGGTGGATTGCCTCAGGGGCTAATGATGAACAGTACAAGGGGAAGAACAGCCTCGTGAGAGGTGTTCTTAGGCTGGTGCGATGAACTACTTGGGAGAGCTCGATCGCCTCTCAATCTGATGGGGACTCTATGAGATGCCCTCTACTGTGGTGGCTAGATCTATATATAGAGGCCCTGGTCCTCTTCCCAAATATTGAGCGGGAAGGGCGCCTACAACGGCCATTTTGAAGGGGAACATCTAGTACAAGCTATCCTGACTAAATTCGTCTTCGACTGCCAAAGGCACTGGCGGTGATGCCGTCTTGGGATCCACGGTGACCTCCATCCTGCCGCTCTGCTAGTCTTGGTCTCGTTGCACTAAAATAGTAACCTTTGCCTGATGCCTCGGTACTCCACGCCTGTGCTTGCCCCCTTTGCACCAAAGAGGAAACAAGGACACTGCACAGGCCGACGCCCGCCTGGTCTCGATCGTCATGGCTTGCGTCACGGGCACCTCGTGAGGTACCCTTGCCTTGATCTCTTTGCCTCCTCGTGAGCCTGCCTGGCGAGGCCGCTCCTGAGGAAGCCTTGCGTCGTCTGCCCCGCGAGGCTTGGCCCCTCGCGAGGGTCTTGAGGTTGCGTTGATGAAGATGGGCCGTACTGGGCCACCACTTGAGCCACGCCGCAGGCCGCAGGCAGGTAAGTCTAGGGACCCCCGTTCCCAAAACACCGACAGTAGCCCCCGGGCCCAAGGCGCGGTCGGACTTGGCTTAGCAGAGAAGTGAAGGGGCAAGTGCGAAGCGCCACGGGCCCCAACAGCCTGCGGCCTTGGGCGCCGCGTGGCGGTTGATTGGACGTGGGCGTCTTCGCTTCCCCACGCTGCCTCGGCAACTGCCTGACTTCAAAAAGGCTGGCCCGGGGCTAGGCTTAATTTCATTACTCTCGTTCGCCTTGCTCCAGATCCCCTTTCTTGCTCTTCGCCCTCCTGCTTACAAAATCTCCAGATCTGCCTCAGCCTTTTATCTCCGGCGAGCAATGGAGCCCCACAAGATCGCGGTCGGGGCCCCACCGTCCTGGTACTCGCCGGCTCTGGATCCTCCAAACATGACGGAAAAGAATCTCGCCCTCACGCGCCAGATGGCAGCGGCGCAGGGCAACGAGATGGGGGCGACTGTGCTCCGGCTCGACTCCGCTCAGCCGGAGGACAAGGGGAGCACCTTCTACCCCCTCTTCATGAGCGCCGTCATCGCTGGCCCGGTGCATCCTTTCTCTGAGTTCTTCTTTGCTGTCCTCTGCCAATATCAGCTGCATGCTTTGCATCTCCAACCCAACTCAGTTCTCCTCCTGGCGATCTTCGCCTACTACTGTGAGGCACACGTTGGGGTGATGCCCTCCGTGGCCTTACTGCGCCACTTCTTCTCCCTCCGGCTCACTGGCACCAATATCTCGGTGTGTGCAGGCTTTGTCACGTACTCCAAAGACAACATGATCTCGAAGGCCGGGAAGAGGGACGACAGTTTCCGGAGCAAGTGGGTCATGGTGGACGCTAGATGCAACAAACCCCCGCTGGAGCTACCCACAGAGCAGCCCGAGGCTGTCGAGGCGTGGTCTCGCGCGAAGCTCGACGACCAGCGGGCAAAACTGGTGCTGGAGAAGATGAACACTGACCTGAGGCCGGGCAACCTGAGGGCGGCGAAGCTGACCGGGCCCACGCTCCTGAGGGAGTTCCTGTCGCACCGGGTGGCCCCTCTTCAGGCGCACTCGCGCCCGTTGTGGAGGCTCGAGGATGCGGTCATCGTCCTACGCCTGCGCGCAGATGCCCTGGTTGACGAGGATCTGACCTCAGCCCTCCGCTTCCTAGTTGGGGAGGACGTGGCAAGCCCGGAGGGTGCTCCGGTCCCCTTGTTCCTTCGCGATGACTGGGAGTAGGTGGTGGACACCATGCCCACCTTTGATGGGGTCGATTTGGTGCCGGCGGAGGCCCCTGAGGGCCAGGAGGCGATGACGACGGTGGACTTGTCCTTTGATGATTCCGGCGGGGGAGAGGAGGAAGATGAAGAGGAGGAGGAGGAGCGTGACTCGGAGGCGACCATCGAGGGGACGGGGGAGACTTCCCCCTGGCGCAGGTCCAACGCCCTCCGCTCCATGCCGGATGACGATGAGGCCGGCACCAGACGAGGGGGGGGGGAAGATCCGCCCTTGATCCCGAAGAAGGACATGTCTGGGCTGATCTCCTGAGGGTCTACTCCAGCCCTGGTGCTGCCTGGAGCCTGCTCCAGCCCTCCTGGTGCGCCTTCCTCCGCTGCCGGACCTCCCGAGGCTGAGCCCCGCAAGAGGCTCTCGGGCTTCAAGCTTGGCCGGAGTCCATGGGATCCCGCGGCAGTCGATCAGTAAGTACTCGAACTCCACTTTGCCCCTGTTTATGCTGTCGGGGCCTGACATCCCTTATTTGGGGCAGGTTGCCACCTATGGCGAAAAGGCTGGAGGGAGATGCGGCGACCCCGCTTGGGGCGGGCTCACCGGCCGTGGCCATGTCTTCACTCGCGGGAAAGGGAGGCAGCAGAGCCGGTACTTCCCCTGCCCGATCGTCCTCGTGAGGCCAGGAGGGACGCCTCGGCGGGGAGGCAGTCCCCGTGGCCCCGCTGACTCTGGAGGCGCCTGTGCTTGATGCTGTCGCCGAAGTCGCCAAGGCTCAGGAGGTCCCTGCCTCCCAAGCTATGATCACACTGCCGTCTTCCCCTCCTACTCCGCCGGCTCCCATCTCCTCTGCCTCCTCCGTTGCCTTGGACCGCGCTACCGACGAGCTGAGTCGGCTGCGAGAGGATCTCCGGGGTGCCGACCCCCGCCAGGTGGCCGGGCGCCTGGAGCTGGTCTCTGGCTGGGTTCGCTCTGACGCCTCCGTCCGAGCGGCGCTGAGCCAAGCTGTGATGGCTTCCGTGGAGGAGAAGCAAGTCACCTCCTAGGCCATAGCTGCTCGCGACGCGGATTGAAGGATGCTTCAACTGTCAAGGGACACTGCAAGACGCTGGAGGGTGAGCTGCAAGGGCTGCATGATGAGATCGCCAAGGAGGTTCGTGACCGTCAGGCGAAGAAGGAGGAGATGAAGGCTCGGGAGGCTGCCGCCAAGGACCGCGACGCCGAACTCTCAGCTGACCGCGGCCGGCTAAAGACGCTGGAGCAAACACTGGAAGTGGAGAGGGTTGAGCTAGATGCCAAGGCGAAGGTCTTGGCCGAGGACCACGAGGCCTTCACGCATTATGAGGAGAGGGCTCACACAGCGCTGAAGACACTTTATGAAGAGGGCCTGGAGAAGTCGCTGGCCGGAGCCACGGAAGGCCCCACCAAGCTGGTTCCCTTCCTGGTCAAGGCGCTTGGGGAGGTCGTGACCGGCATCGGCCCCATGGCCGAAGTTGAGGCTCGCGTCCTTTCCTCCGCAGCGCTGATGCGGATCCTCAGCCACGTCTACCTCCGCAACCCCGATGCCAACCTTGATGAACTGCTGGAGCCTGTGCATGCCAAGCGCTCTGCCGCTACTGCCGAAGCCATGAAGGGCCGAGCGGAGGCCTTGCTAGCGAGGTTCCACGCCTTCAACACCGTGCCCAAGCGAGGCGCTGCTGGCTCCAGGGCCTCGGGGGGTGGAGCTGACAAGCGCAACTCCACCACGAGCGGCGGCGCGACCCAGGGGTGACCTTCTCATGGCTTCTTTCCCGCTTCGATTCCTGCAACATGCACCGTGCCTCATGGAGGCATTTAAACTTGTGTTTGGTATTGTGAGAAAAATTTATGGTCTATAATATTTGCTTCTGAATTTGCTAGATTTTGTGGTTTCCTTCCTATTTGCTTGTGTTCTATGTCGGCAGGGCCCAACCCCGCGCATACCTCAGCCGCCGTTAGCCCCGACCGGATCACCAGGACGGGACTAAGGAGTGAGGGGCTATGTGGCAAGTTAGGCTCCTGAGTCGCGATTCTTAGGAGTCCCCCTTGACGCGCAAACATCAAATAGGGAGGGGTGTAGGAGAGGATCTGTTGTTCTACGTCAGTAGGGCCCGGCCCCGCGCATACCTCGACCGCCGTTAGCCTTTCGGAACTAAGGAGTGAGGGGCTACGTGACTAGTTAGGCTCCTGAGTAGCGATGCTCAGGAGTCCCCCTTGACGCTCAAACGGTCTTCACACCTTGGCTCCGCTTGGGGAGGGGCACACGACGACCAGGTCTGAGGGACCTAGCTGTGTGGCGTGCGCTCGGGCGTGACCCGGGCGCAGCCCCCATGCCCAGCCCTCTTGCGCGGTGCTCCCGAGGGGAGGCGTTGCGATGAGGCCATACATTGAGCTCTGGTTTCCCTGAGGTTGATGCAGCCGTGGGCTGCCCTCAGTTGTTTATCACCAGCGCGGAGCATAGCACTTCCGTATGTGTACAGGCATAGCCGCTCCTCGGCAGTGTCGTCAGCCAGCATGGAGCATGGTGCTTCCACTGGTATGTGGGAGGGGCCCCCCTCCGGGAGGAGCCCCCAAGGCGTGTACAACCCCGCCCTGACACGTGTCCGGCACGGTAGGGCTAGACGAGGTGTATCTGGGCACTCGTGAGCCAGCGCAGGACTCACGAGGCCCTACCTCAAGGTGGGTTGCGCCTGATCTTGAGCCTTGGGCAACAAAGTGTTCCTGCATGAGGGTTAGATGCAAATGCTATACGTCCTCAGGTCCTGGCCCTCGAGTAGGCTCAGTCGTCGCTGGTATTCCAAGTCGCAATGCTGTGGACAAGGCCAGGGGGTGAGGGCTGGAGAGCCAGTAAGAGCTCCTGAGTCGCGATGCTCAGGCACCCCCCTTTTAACGTGCAAGCGGTTTGCATAAGGGAGAAAAATGGGCCGCGACGGGCGAGAGGCGATATCCATAGGCAAGTTGAGCATGAAAAGGAAATCGAACTCAGATAGATGCAGGAAAGGCACATGCCACTGGGTCAGGGCCGAGCGGCTTGGCGATGATGCAGCCCGAGGGGCGCCCCCAACAAGGTAAGCTAAAGACATAAGCAAAATGGATACATGCCGCGGGGGCAGACCCACGCGACCTGGGAATGATGCAACCCTAAGGGCGCTCCCAGCTGAAATGAAAATCGAAGGATGTCACCTGATATCGTTGCAGAGCGATTGTTGGTGTAGCTGACGGTGCGCGGTGAAGAAGCCAATCCTCACGAGCCTTTGGAATTCTGAGCCTCGGGAGGCTCTGGAGGTCCAGGCAGCTCAGCAAGGTCCATCTCCGTTTCCTCCAGGAACGTGTGGTGCCTGGCCACCTGAGCCTCCAGAATGCTCCTGATCAGACGCTGGTGGGCAGCAGCCGCGTTCGGCAGGCTGAAAGGCATGCGAACATAGCTGTGAGGCAGACCCTCGCAACATCCCTCGCATGAAGGTAGAAGCGCTCCTGAGAGCGACTCGATTGAGCCCTGGGTAGTCGATGCAGACGCGCAACCCACCATCCTCACCTGGATGGGGAGCTACGCCGGGCAGGCGGCGGTTGCCGCGCATGATTCTCTATTCCTGCAGCTCCTGAGTAACCTTGGTGATAAACTCCTGAGGGTTGGTCCCTCTTTGCCTCATGCCTTCCTGAGGGAAGTGTGCCAAGAAGCACGCCTCCAAGTGGTGCCCGAGTGCCTTCCTCGTGATCTTGGCAAAGTCAGTGGCCCTCCAGGAGAGAGCCCCCGAGCCCTGCCCGAGGAGGGCACCGGGCATGCCTCCCTATGCAATGGAGGGTGGCGCCCCTTGGATGGGCGCAGATCCTGGTGCAGTGCCTTCGGAGGTGCCTGCCTCCTGAGGCCTTGAGCTGGGCGATGTCTTCTTCTTCTCGGGAGCTGCTTCAAGGAGGTTTCCACTCTTGCTGTCTGGGTCCTCGATCGACGGGGAAGGCGCGCTCAAGAGAGCACACCGCATCCTTCTCTTCACAGGGGACTGTGATGACTCCGCCACTTCCTGGCATCTTGAGGACATTGTAGCCATGGTGAGTCACTGCCATGAACTTGGCCAGGGCTGGATATCCGAGGATGGCATTGTACGGCAGGTGAATGTTGGCAACATCGAAGTCGATGAGCTCGGTACGGTAGTTCTTGCACTATCCAAAGGTGACAGGGAGGCGGACCTGCCCTATCGGGATAGTGGAACCATCAGTGACTCCTGAGAAAGGCCTGGTCGGCTGAAGTTGATCGTATGGCACTTAGAGATTGTTGAACGTCTCGACGGACAGGACGTTGAGCCCTGCTCCACCATAGATGAGGGTCCTGGTAACTTGCTCGTTGCTGATGACTGGGGAACAGAGCATCGGGAGGACACCGGCTATTGCCGCGCACTTGAGCTGATCCGCTGAGCTGAACGTGATGGCGCACGTGGACCACCTGAGAGGACGCGTGGCCTCAAGCTTGGGGAGGACTGCATTCATCTCGCGAGCAAACTGCTTGAAGATGCGCTAAGAGGCTGGGGCCAGGGCGCCACCCAAGATGCAAGCAATAGCACGCGGCTCCTGGAAGCCCCCAGCCCCTCGCCCTGGTGATGGTTGTCATTCCTTCTTGGCGGTGGTGGCAGAGGAGGAAGGCCTGCGTTGCCTTGTGGGCAATCCTCATGAGGCTGATCCCTCCAAGCCCCCTCGCGAGGCTGGTCCTGCCAGCGGTCCTCACGAGGCCGGTCATGCCACCTTTGGCGAGGGCCACGGTCGTCCCATCATCCTCCACCTCTTCCTCCGCCTCGGCAGTAGCCCTGATCGTTGCGCTCGGGGCATCGACCAACACTGCCTTCTCTCACGGCTCTGAGCTCTTGGCATTCGTTGGTGTTGTGGGTGTGCAGATCGTGGTACACGTAGTACCGACTGCCCTTGGACGACTCCGGCTGGTCCCTGCCGCGCTTCGTATCTGGCTCTGCTGCGAGCACAACTGCTCCCATGCGCTTCACATCCTTGGCCTTGGCTTTCTTCTCTTCTGGATCTACACCTGGGAGCTCAAGAAGGGAGAGGCATCCCTCCACAGCTCTTGCACACTTGGTCGCCAGGTTGAACAGCTCCAGAGACGTGCATAGATCTTCGTGGATCGCCAGTTCCTCCCTCATCTTGACGTCACGGACGCCATCGGAGAACACTAAGATGATGGCGTCCTCGGTCACCTTGGGAATCTTGAGGCGAGCGCTATTGAAGCATTGGATGTAATTCTGCAAGGTCTCTCCGGGTTGCTGCTTGATGCGGCGTAGGTCACCCATGGCCGGCGGACGGTCGCGAGTGCCCTAAAAGTTGGCGATGAAGCGGGTGCGCATCTCGTCCCAGGAGGAGATCGTGCCAGGAGTGGGCACCATCCTTGAGTGCCATGGGAAACCAGTTCACCATGACCTTTTCGTCCCCGTTGGCCGCTTCGATGCCCAGTTCATAGAGCTACAGGAACTCCGTGGGGTCCGCAGTGCCGTCATAGCGAGGAGGCAGGTCCGGCTTGAACTTGCCCGGCCAGGCGACACTGCGTAGCTCGGTGGTGAAGGCGGGGCAGCCTGTGGTGGCCACCAAAGCTCTCTGCTGATGCGGGGCTTGCTCCTGGGGATTCCCGCATGCCGCTGCCTAGAGCAGCGCGGGGTCTTGACGTGCTGATGCAGGAATGCGATCATGGCATGCCGGTGCAGGAAGCATGCGAGCACCTTCTTGGGAACGAGGGATTTCTTGGCAGCTCCTTTCTTGTCGCGCAGGCGCTGGACATGGTGGATCTCGTCCAGGGGTCGCGCACCTTGGAGCCAGGCTGCCTTCTTGGGGAGGAGGTGGCGGAGGCACCTCCTGAGCTGCATCACCCGTGTAGGACGGAGGGCGAGGCTGCGAGAGGGACGGCGCAGGGGAGCCCCCTGCGGCACTAACGAGCTCGGTGATGCGAGTGAGCCACTCCTCGTAGAGGTTATCGACGGGATGGTAGTGCAGGAGCTCACGCACCAGGAGCAACGCGGCGTGTGCGTCCGTGGGAGCGCGACGGGCGTGGGACGACGAACTAGCTAGAGTCAGCAACGGGGTGGCGGTGCGGCCTTCCCGCCGCACCGAGGGATGGAGCGACGAGGCATGCTGCTCGTTCCCCGCCGGGCCGGTGGCAGCGTTGGCAGCAAGCGACGGGGAACAACGGGGACACCCGCTGATGGGAGCCGTCTGGGCGACGCGGGCGGCGAGAGCAGCCCGACGCTCGGCGCGAGCCCGGCGAGCGTCAGCCATGGACACGACGGACGATCAAGCGCGGAACAGTGGGCGAAAGATTCCAGCGCACCCCTACCTGGCGCGCCAAATGTCAGATGTTGGGTTCCGGCAGACCCTTAAGGTTCGAACTCTGGGGTGCGTGCAAAGATCTTCCCCCTACCAATCCACGTCCGATCGCCTCGTGAGGATCTAAGCTAAACGATGAACAACATGAGGGACACAAGATTTATACTGGTTCGGGCCACCGTGGTGGTGTAATACCCTACTCTAGTGTGTGGTGTGGTGGATTGCCTCAGGGGCTGATGATGAATAGTACAAGGGGAAGAACAGCCTCGCGAGAGGTGTTCTTAGGCGGTGCGATGAACTACTTGGGAGAGCTCGATCGCCTCTCGATCTGATGGGGACTCTATGAGATGCCCTCTACTGTGGTGGCTAGCTCTATATATAGAGGCCCTGGTCCTCTTCCCAAATATTGAGCGGGAAGGGTGCCAACAACGGCCATTTTGAAGGGGAACATCTAGTACAAGCTATCCTGACTAAAGTCGGTCTTCGACTGCCAAAGGCACTGGCGGTGACACCGTCTTGGGATCCACGGTGACCTTCATCCTGCCACTCTGTTGGTCTTTGTCTCGTTGCACCAAAACGGTAACCTTTGCATGATGCCTCGGTACTCCACGCCTATGCTTGCCCCCTTTGCACCAAAGAGGAAATAAGGACACTGCGCAGGCCGGCGCCTGCCTGGTCTCGATCGTCATGGCTTGCGTCACGGGCACCTCGCGAGGTACCCTTGCCTTGATCGCCTCTTCGCGAGCTTGCCTGGCGAGGCCACTCCTGAGGAAGCCTTGCATCATCTGCCCCGCGAGGCTTGGCCCCTCGCGAGGGTCTTGAGGTTGCGTTGATGAAGATGGGCCGTACTGGGCCACCACTTGAGCCATGCCGTAGGCAGCAAGTCTGGGGACCCCCGTTCCGAGAACGCCGACAGTGCTGATGAACATGTTGCTGAAGAAATGGAGGCCCAGGCTGCTACTGAAGCAGGAGCTAAAATTCCTCAGCCTGCGGCTCCTGAAATTGAAGTCCCAGAAGTTATTCTTCAAATTACTGACACTCCTCAGCCACAGCCAAAGAATCCATTCTCCAAGACTGCAAAGTTCAAGGCTGATGTATTCTTCAACAAGCATGTATTCTTCACTGAATATAATCCATATGATTCAGCTTGTCTGAGGAGAAAGCGATTCTGGACTGCCAGCCAGGCAAACTTCTATTCTTTAGTGCTATTCAACAAAGACAAGGTCTTCGATCATGAGCATATTCCTCACTTGGATATGGAATCACTGCCTTGTTTTGCGTCTGTCCTCGCTGCCTTTCATGATGCTGGCCTGCTCAATTTCTGCACTGACATATGCGATTGGAATGAAGAACTCATTCTTCAATTCTATGCGACGCTGCACATCACCAAAAATGTTGAAGATGTGAATTCATGGGTGTTGGACTGGATGACTGAAAACACTCACTACAAGGCACCAGCAACTGAATTGCTTCGTGCCATGCCAGTTAGTCCTCCCCCAAAAGGTGTGCATCTGATATATTCTGAATCAGAGCTGTCCGATCATTTTATGCAAGTGCTGATGAAGCCACTGAAGCCTGGACAAGCATCAAGGGCCAAATTCCTCGTAAAGGAATTGCAGTATGTGCCGAGGACAATCTATCGTATTCTAACAAAGACTTTGAGTCCAATCAAGGGCCACGACTCAAATGATGAGGAAATCGTTGGCATCATGAAGAATCTGCTGTTCAACATCATGCACGGTATTCCCGTGAATTATCATGATTTCTTCATGAGGACTCTGGCAAATGTCGCTATGTCCCCGTTTGAGCTGAAGCCTTACACTCCATGGATCATGAGATTCCTCCGATCAAGGTCTTCACTCAACTACAAAGCTTATACGCTCAACCATGGCAGCTTCTTGCCTCCGATTGAAGTCCTCAAACGGAAATTTTCCTCATCTGATGAGAAGGGCAAGGCCACTGCTGTCATTGATGAGGGCATTCATCCATTGGATGGACAGTTCCGCAAAGCTGCCTCATACTCCACCAATGATGATTTTGCCACTCATGAGACTGCCGCAAATGCTTCAAAGCAAAGTCCTCAGGCAACAGCTCCAAGGGTGATGACTAATCGTGAGCTTCTCCTCAGTCTTCATCAGAAGGTGGATCACAATCACAAATGGGTGAAACGCCAGTTTGGTTCAATTCTTCACAATATGACTGCCACTTATAATTTAGTGAAGAAGAACCACTACTACCTCAATGAAATGTTCGATCGCACCTGGGCTGTATTGACTCACCTCTACGGTGATGAGGATCTCAAGCAGATGGGCTTCAATCAGGACTTCGGGTGGGCTAAGCCTCCACCGAAGAAATTCAAGAAGGTCGAAGTTCCTCCTTTGGTTCCCAGTTCATATTCCTCGTCCCGCGACACTGATAAAAATGAAGATCTGGACGACACTGCGGTAGGCCCTACTCCAACTGACGACCCCAACAACGCTGGCGCTCCTCCATCGACTTCGTGAAGGAATTCTTCAGGGGCATTAGTCATCACTTTTTGTCCCTTTTGGTCATTTGATGACAAAGGGGGAGAACTTTGAGTTAGTCTTCAAGCGGGTCTATATATATGGGCATTTTTTTTGTTAAGTTGCAACTCTCTCTCTTCTGAAGCTTTTGATTGATCGAGTTGTAAACTTAAGTCAGATGGTGACCTGATACTTTTGCTCTGTTTTTCTACATGCTAATTCCTCATTAATCTTATGCACGCATGCTGAATTACATCAGTCACCATATTTCATCATGCATTTCAAATTCTTCATTTCATATGTTGAATGCGTGTATGAATTACAAGATATAGGGGGAGATCTCCATGATTCTACTCTTCAAGTGTGCATTGCTTAAAAAGCAAATACCTCACTATGCACATCTTCAGGGGGAGTTCTTCTATATCTTGCAATCAAATTCCTCAATTTGAGTACTTTCAATTCATATGTTTATCCCCATTGAAAACTTAACCTATATTGTCATGAATCACAAAAAAGGGGGAGCTTGTAAGTGCATCTAGTGCCCCTTAGGTGTATTGAAGACTTATAGTTTAAGGGTCTAATATGTTTGTGAGTGCACACATGCTCTATAAGTCAATGAGGAGTTTGAAATTTACAGTGAAAGTCGACCACTAAAAATGAATGTCTTCGGCTGAAGACTTTGGTTCTCCTGAAGACTTTGAAAGTGAAGAAATTGGTGTGACCGTGAAGACTTCGATATTCATGCGAGGAATCTGGAGCATGAAGACTTTTGTTTTCGTAGTTTCTTTCTTCTTCTTCTCGAATCATAGGAAACACCGTACTGTTAAAGGGGGTCGAGGTAATACTAAGGAAACAGATTTCCAAGTGATGCTCATCTCAAAATCCTACACCTACCCAATCCTTCGAGTGAAGCCATTGGAAATCTCATATCAGTTCAGTCAATTTCTTCAGTGACAGAGACGAAGATCTTCTGGTCTTTGAGGAATTTGTTCTGACTGAGGAGTTA
The DNA here is from genome assembly GCF_018294505.1 of Triticum aestivum. Taxonomy (NCBI): domain Eukaryota; kingdom Viridiplantae; phylum Streptophyta; class Magnoliopsida; order Poales; family Poaceae; genus Triticum; species Triticum aestivum. The sequence goes on along the minus strand of NC_057804.1, from coordinate 321,901,144 downwards.
GAAATTCACTAGTGCGGATTGCCTACACAGTGAGGAACATGATAGCCCTGAGGAATTTGAACCTCAAAATATCCGACCGTTGCTGAGCCGCGCGCTAGCCGTTCCAAAATATCTACCACCTAACGGTCATATCATTGAAAGGCATTTATGTCTTCTCATGTCGGGCTACTCCCTAGGCTATAAATAGCCACCCCCTACAACCACTAGCTGGTTGGCTGCTCCGAGAGAAACTGACACTTGTCAATTGAGAGCATCCCATCCTCCGAGGACTTCGAGCGAAAATCATCAAGTGAGGAAAATACAAATCCCAAACCCAAACCTACAAACCCCAAAGTGATTGAGCATCACTGAAGAGATTATTCCTGTGTGGAACCGACGCTTGTTACCTTTGAGGAGTGTGTATCCTCCACACGGTTAGGCGTCATGGTCTGAGCATCCAAGAGGAATTGTGGATTGCCGAGTGACCTAGTCTGTGAAGGTTTGGAAGTCACCTGTGAAGACTTACCACTACCGTTGGGCGAGATTTGTGTGATCTTAGATCAAGGAGAATACAGTGAGGACTGTGTATCCTCGATTTTAAACACTCAGCTGCTCCTACCAGATGTACAACTGTCACAGTAGTCGGAACTGGTCGAACAAATCATTGTCTTCACCAAGCCAACTGGTTCTATTTCCTCAACCCTTTCATTTCCTCAGTTATGTGTTGATGTACCTGATCATTATTGCTTGAAGACTTTCTCTATTTCCTCAATCCTAATTCTTCAGTCGGTTTGTCTTCTTCCTACTTATCCTGTGTTTACGCTTTCTGTACTCAGTGCTTGTCTTTCATTTCATCATGATGACCATGCTGTTACTCTGTTTTGCTTATACCCGAGTACTTATTCCACTGCAAGTAGTTCTTTGCTTAGGAATTTCCTCATCCTGAAATTCCTCAGTGAAGATTTCTTAAAAATCACCTATTCACCCCCCTCTAGTCGAAGTAACGCACTTCCAATATTATTTTGAGAGTCTTTTAGAACAGCATGGTATTTGCTATGGTTATAAAATTGGTCCTAGAATGATGGGCATCCAAGTTGGGTATAATAAAAACTATCATAGGAAGTGAGTTGGATGCTATGATCAATTTGATGCTTGATAATTGTTTTGAGATATGGAGGTGGTGATATTAGAGTCATGCTAGTTGGGTAATTGTGAATTTAAAGAATACTTTTGTTGAAGTTGGCAAGTCCCGTAGCATGCACACATGGTAAAAGTTGTGTAACAAATTTGTTGCATGAGGTGCTCTTTTGATTGCCTTCCTTATGTGTGGAGGTCGGGATCGCGGGATGGTTAACTCCTACCAACCCTTCCCCTAGGATCATGCCTAGTAGTACTTTGCTTCGAGGGCTAATAAAAGTTTTGCAATAAGTATATGAGTTCTTTATGACTAATGTGAGTCCATGGACTATACGCACTCTTACCTTTCCATCATTGCTAGCCTCTTCGGTACCGTGCATTGCCCTTTCTCACCTTGAGAGTTGGTGCAAACTTCGCCGGTGCATCCAAACCCCGTGATACGATACACTCTATCACACATAAACCTCCTTATATCTTCCTCAAAACAGCCACCATACCTACCTATTATGGCATTTCCATAGCCATTCCGAGATATATTGCCATGCAACTTTCCACCGTTCCGTTTATTATGACACGCTCCATCATTGTCATATTGCTTTGCATGATCATGTAGTTGACATCGTATTTGTGGCAAAGCCACCATTGATAATTCTTTCATGCATGTCACTCTTGAATCATTGCAAATTCCGGTACACCGCCGGAGGCATTCACATAGAGTCATATTTTGTCCTAAGTATTGAGTTGTAATTCATGAGTTGTAAATAAATAGAAGTGTGATGATCATCATTATTAGAGCATTGTCCCTTATAAAAAAATGAAAGGCCAATATATATATATATATAAAGGAAGGCCAAGAAAAAAAAGAGAAAAAAAGAAAGGCCAAATAAAAAAAGAAGGCCCAAAAAAAGGGGACAATGTTACTATCTTTTCCACACTTGTGCTTCAAAGTAGTACCATGTTCTTCATATAGAGAGTCTCATATGTTGTCACTTTCATATACTAGTGGGCATTTTTCATTATAGAACTTGGCTTGTATATTCCAATGATGGGCTTCCTCAAAATGCCCTTGGTCTTTGTGAGCAAGCAAGTTGGATGCACACCCACTTAATTTCTTTTGTTGAGCTTTTATACATTTATAGCTCTAGTGCATCCGTTGCATGGCAATCCCTACTCCTCATGTTGACATCAATTGATGGGCATCTCCATAGCCCGTTGATTAGCCTCGTCAACATGAGACTTTCCCTTTTTTTGTCTTCTCCACACAACCTCCATCATCATATTCTATTCCACCCATAGTGCTATATCCATGGCTTGCTCTCATGTATTGCGTGAGAGTTGAAAAAAGCTGAAGCACATTAAAAAGTATGAACCAATTGCTTGGCTGAAACCGGGGTTGTGCATGATGGGAGTATGTTTGTGTGATGCAAATGAAGCATAGCCTAACTATATGATTTTGTAGGGATGAACTTTCTAAAGCCATGTTATTTTGAGAAGACATGATTGCCTTGTTAGTATGCTTGAAGTATTACTATTTCTTATGTCAATATGAACTTTTGTCTTGAATCATTTGGACCTGAACATTCATGCCACAATAAAGAAAATTACATTGAGAATTATGCTAGGTAGCATTCCACATCAAAAATTCTATTTTTATCATTTACCTACTCGAGGACGAGCACGAATTAAGCTTGGGGATGCTGGATACATCTCCAACGTATCTATAATTTTTTATTGTTCCATGCTATTATATTACCCATTTTGGATATTTATGGGCTTTAATTTACACTTTTATATCATTTTTGGGACTAACCTACTAACCGGAGGCCCAGCCCGAATTGCTGTTTTTTGCCTATTTCAGTGTTTCGAAGAACAGGAATATCAAACCGAGTCCAAACGCAATGAAACCTTCGGGAGAGATCTTTTTGGAACAAACGCAATCCAGGAGACTTGGAGTGGATGTCAAGAAGCAACCAAGGCCGCCATGAGGCAGGAGGGCGTGACCTAGGGGCGTGGGCATGCCCCCCACCCTCGTGGGCCCCTCATGGCTCCCCTGACCTACCTCCTTTGCCTATATATATCCACGTACCCTGAAAACATCCAGGAGCACCACGAAAAACTATTTCCACCGCCGCAACCTTCTATATCCACGAGATTCCATCTTTGAGCCTTCGTCGACGCTCCACCGGAGGGGGAATCGACCAAGGAGGGCCTCTACATCATCTCCAAGGCCTCTCCGATGTGTTCTGAGTAGTTTACCACATACCTTTGGGTCCATAGTTATTAGCTAGATGGCTTCTTCTCTCTCTTTGAATCTCAGTACAAAGTTCTCCTCGATCTTCTTGGAGATATATTCGATGTAACTCTTTTTGCAGTGTGTTTGTCGAGATCCGATGAATTGTGGGTTTATGATCAAGTTTATCTATGAGAAATAATTGAATCTTCTCTGAATTCTTTTCTGTGGATTGGTTATCTTTGCAAGTCTCTTTGAATTATCAGTTTGGTTTGGCCTACTAGATTGATCTTTCTTGCAATAGGAGAAGTGCTTAGCTTTGGGTTCAATCTTGTGGTGTCCTTTTCCAATGACAGCAGGGGCAGCAAGGCACGTATTGTATTGTTGCCATCAAGGATAAAAAGATGGGGTTTATATCATATTGCTTGAGTTTATCGCTCTACATCATGTCATCTTTCTTAGTGCGTTACTCTGTTCTTATGAACTTAATACTCTAGATGCAGGCAGGAGCGGGTTGATGTGTGGAGTAATAGTAGTATATGCAGAATCGTTTCGGTCTACTTGTTGTGAACGTGATGCCTATATACATGATCATGCCTAGATAATCTCATAAATATGCACTGTTCTATCAATTGCTCGACAGTAATTTGTTCACCCACCGTAACACTTATGCTATCTTGAGAGAAGCCACTAGTGAAACCTATGGCCCCCGGGTCTATCTTTTATCATATAAGTTTCCAATCTACTTTATTTTGCAATCTTTAATTTCCAATCTATATCATAAAAATACCAAAAAAGTATTTATCTTATCTTATTTATCTCTAACAGATCTCACTTTTGCAGGTTGCCGTGAAGGGATTGACAACCCCTTTATCGCGTTGGTTGCGAGGTTCTTGTTTGTTTGTGTAGGTATGAGGGACTTTTGAGGAGCCTCCTACTGGATTGATACCTTGGTTCTCAAAAACTGAGGGAAATACTTACACTACTTTGATGCATCACCCTTTCCTCTTCAAGGGAAAACCAACGCAGTGCTCAAGAGGTAGCAGGAATCATCTTCAACGTTCGAGAGACTCCAAGTACAATCTACACCAACTTGTCTACTTCCTTTGCACTCCTGGAGTCGGTAACGATCTTTGATCACAACCCGTTATGCATCTTCATATTGTTCCTCGGTGATCGTAGGGCGATTTTTTGTTGCTTTTTCTACTACATTTCCCAAATACAAGGCCGGATGAAGCTGACATATTTATGTATGAATATAGATTAATATGTCTTATCATAGAGGCAAAATTGGGGAACATAGAATGATGAACCCTAGCCACAACCCAACTGGTTATATAGGTAGCGGGGTCAGGAATAATACACGGTAAAAATGACAATGTTGTTACAGTAGTAGTCAAGCACGGGGCAGTCAAGGCCATCGAAGGAACATAGATATTGGAGGATATTTGATCTAGCAAGACGATAATTGAATAATTGACACCTACGTTTCAATATGTGACACCGTAGTCAATTACTTTGAATACCTAACACTAGGACCGTATGACAAGCACAACAGAGAAGAGCATTAGCTATGCAATGCACATCACTGCAGACAGCGATAACGCGATGACGCTAAGCCAAACCATAGCGTTATGGTATTGCACAACTACACGAATGAAAGGGGCAAGGTAGGCTGCATGCGAGCGTGCATGTAGATACTAGGGCCATAGGTGTCCAGTAGTGGCAGAATGGCAGTGACAAAAACCCGACAACAAGGTTAGAAACTTGGTGATGACATCTCCAAGAGAAAGGGTTCAAGGCCATGGCTGAATGGAAGTTATAAAATCAGTGCTAACCAATAGAAACACAATTTATTTTTCTTTTTCCTTTTTATAAAAGCCTTGGATTCATCCTAACACATTCGTGCGTGAACTTTGATTCTTGATTTAATTTAGTTTTATATACTATACTAGTGAATGGACAATTTTGAATTGGCTGTTCAAAGCTGTACTAATTACCGTGGAATTAAGCTGATGAAGCCATACAATGAAGCTATGGGAGAGTCATTGAGCATTGCTTAAGAAGATTGACAAGCGTGAAAAAACAATATGGTTTCATGGCTAGGAGGTCAATCCTGGAAGCCATTTTCTTGGTTCGTCAACTTATGGAGAGATATAAGGAGCAGAATGACTTGTATATGGTGTTCATTGACTTGGAGAAGACCTGCGATAAGATACCCTAGAATGTCATATGGTGGGTCTTGGAGAAACACAAAGTCCTAACAAAGTACATTACCCTCATCAAGTAAATGTACGATCATGTTGTGACAAGTGTTTGAACAAGTGATGGGGACACTGATAACTTTCAATTAGAATAGGACGGCACCAAGGGTCAGCTTTAAGCCCTTATCTTTTTGCTTTGGTGACTGATAACCCACAAGTGTAGGGGATAATTATATCCTCTTTTGATAAGTAAGAGTGTCGAACCCAATGAGGATCTAAAGGTGGAACAAATATTCTCTCAAGTCCTATCTGCCACTTATACGACTCTATGCACGCTTGACGTTCGCTTTACCTAGAACAAGTATGAAACTAGAAGTACTTTGTAAGTGTTGTTGGATAGGTTTGCAAGATAATAAAGAACACGTAAATAAAAGGTAGGGGCTGTTTAGATAAAGAAGCAATAAAGTAAGTATTAGTAGAGAGCTTTTTGTCATGAGAAAGTTATTTGTCCCTAGGCAATCGATAACTAGACCGGTAATCACTATTGCAATTTTATTTGAGGGAGAGGTATAAGCTAACATACTTTATCTTCTTGGATCATATGCACTTATGATTGGAACTCTAGCAAGCATCCGCAACTACTAAAGATCATTAAGGTAAAACCCAACCATAGAATTAAAGTATCAAGTCCCCTTTATCCCATACGCAAACAACCTACTTACTCGGGTCTGTGCTTCTGTCACTCACGCCACCCACCATAAGCAAATCATGAACATATTGCAAACCCTACAACGGAGGTCCCTCACGCTTGCACGACATGGAGAGCACTATAGGACATCACTAATAATAAAACATGCAACTCAAACCAATCACGATCATCAATTAACCCATAGGACAAAACGGATCTACTCAAACATCATAGGATAGCCATACATCATTGGGAAATAATATATAGCGTTGAGAACTATGTTTAAGTAGAGATTACAGCGAGTAAAAGAGGGGTTACACCGCTGCATAGAGGGGGGAAGAGTTGGTGATGAAGGCGGTGAAGTTGTTGGTGTAGATCGCGGTGATGACGATGGCCCCACTACAAAAAAAATACACTACCGTGATGATACGTGTTTGTCACAGTAGGTCGCGTATTTTGTCATGCATGTACATCCATGACCAATTTATGACAGAATCAAGATAGTCATACATGTGCTGTCGTAGAAGTGTTCCATGACATTACCAAAATTATTATCACGGAAGTGTCCACTTCCATGACGATAAATCGTGCGTCACAGAAGTGCTTTCGTCAAGGGTGACCGACACGTGGCATCCACCGTAACGGAACGCCGTTAAGCTATCGGGTCGGGTTTTGGATCCGATGACCCGTTAACAGCCCTGACCAATGGGAAATTTCCACGTGTAAAATTCTTATTGGCTGGATGAAACACGTGTCAGCTCGTCAGTGGGTCAGATAGGCGCCTATGATATGTCGACACATGCCACGGCCCACCACTGGCCCATTTAGCTTATAAAGTCGGCCCGTTTGACTTGGTCAAAAGTTAACGGGCTGGCCCATGAAAAGCCTGCTAACGGTCTCTTCACAAATAGCCCATTTTACGGCCCGTTAGGCACTAAAGGAAATCAGCCCAACAACGTCATGTGGCCCGTCAAATATAACACCAACCCATTTCACTTTTGGCCCATGTATGGCCCACGACGTCTTTCGACCCATATGAGGCCTTCGTATCTTTCAGCCCTTTACAGGCCCACGGTGACTCTAGCCCATAATGAACAGTAATTTTCTTTGTACCTGTTAACGGCCCGTGATTTACATGGGCCATTTCCAGCCCGTGTTAGCTTTCGACCTATTGACGGCCCATATGTTCTTGGGCTCCTTTTCGGCCCTCGATTACTTCCGGCCCGTTACTAGCCTGTTCCCCTAATGGGCCAAATTTGGCCCATGGTAAGAGTCAACCCGTTACTGGCATGTTCCCCAAATGGGCCAAATTGGGCCCATGGCAAGAGTCGGCCCGTTACTGGCCTGTTACCCTAATGGGACAAATTCGGCCCATGGCAAGAGTCGGCCCGTTTCTGGCCAGCCCGTCCTATATTCTGGCCCATTAACGACCCGTTATGCCTGTGACAGAATAAGCTTTTGCAGTCCTATGGCCTGTTAATGGCCCGTTACCGTGCCGGGCCGATACCAATTACGCCCGATTACGGCCCATGTAGACCCATTTATCCGACGGCCCTAGGCCCATTTATCGATGGCCCGAGGCCCACCGATTACAGGCCCATTTATCGACGGCCCGTAGGAGACCCATGGATCCTACGACCCGTATATGGCCCATGGGTAGTTGCGGCCACTAGCAAATCAGGGAAAAAGAAGACTAGGAAATAAATAAGGCCCAAACTAACGCTATACTATTAAGGTGATTGCACAGATTACATCCACTCGACATCAAGGATCGCCACCAGTGCAAATATAGGGAACACCCTACACTATACAAAAATGGGTTGCTGTTTTCTTTAGCCGGTGGCTACACGTTAAGAATAAATTTTGTACCGCACCAAAACAAATTACAACTATGTAACAAAAGGAAGGTTGGCATAAAACTTAACAGTCTAGCAGATAAATGCACCACCAGAAGTTCAGAAGCTCGGTTCATTTGACCTGACTGTTATGTTTTCATGCTGTATTGTCCGATGGAACACCATAACCCTCGCCTTCATTTCCCCTAGGCTCCTAAACAACATAGCAAATGTCTGATAGTCTGGTTTCAAAACCATGCATATCTTGACGACATTGAGCAATGTTTCTCCTTGTTTCACAAAGGGCCTCTGTTAGGGATGGACTTGTGTCTGGAGCGCAGATACAACATTGCTTTGAGCTTGCATGTCTTGATCGTGAGGCAGTTTGGACGATATTGCCTTAACAACCAACCCAGTATTACGCAGGAACGTGCTTTTGGAACTGTTAGTGGACAGTACTGACCCACTGCAGCAAGAGCTGACATTGCGGTTATAGTTGCCTCGCCACCATCAGAAGGTGGCGGTTCCACCATTTTTTCCATAGCTCACTGAAAAGTTCAGGTTTTACATTAGTAGTACCAGAATAGAAGATATTAAGGAGGCAGAAAAACCAAACAAAATAGCTTTGGTCTATATACAGAACTTATTCTGGCGAACCCATGTAAAATATTAGTTGTATTTTATTGCAAAGTACATAATAAAACCAGGTTCCAAACATATGACCATGTACCATCGCTAATGTATTGTCTATTTCTTCACATTGTATTAAGGTCTAAGGATAAAGAGACAAAGTTTACAATACGGTAAGCATAGTATGACATCATTCATATCACAAAACAACTGAGAACAGACAAACAAGCAATTGTAACATTGTGTGGGCAAGTCCAGCACGGAACAAGATTACGGTTCAAGATCAAAGGAACATCACTCCTCCCTTTTAAACCTTGTAAGGTGCAATGATACGCTAAGACAATTGTGTATAAAATTGAAAAGAGTAATAGACATTGGCTGCAAACCATGCAGTTCAAGGCACAAGTCAGAGTAAGTAGTAGTTAAAAGGCATGAGGATTAAGGACTTACAACAACGGCTTTGACTGGTGTAGTCATGCCCTTCTTCTTGCTGGTGTGACAGTCCTTGAAGATTTCCACAACATTTGGTTCAGGTACTTTTTGGTCCTTGCGGGCTTTCCTCTGCATTTCGAACAAGTCAATATAGATCTGATAATATGGTACAGTGAAAAGAGTGAAACAACAGCTAATTACAAGAGCCTCGCAGTGTGCAATATAGCTACGAGATCCTGTCGTCTGTTGAAATTTCACTTTCGTACGGTTGGCCTTGTTCTTTGAACAGTTCACCTACAAGAAGATAGATTTGTGTGGCACATGCATCAATAGGACTTCAACATGTGATCTGATCACATATATATAATGTACCTGATACTTCGTATCAGACCAGTGTTTAACAAGGCCCCTCCAGTCTTCATCCAATATATTTTCCACTGGAGATGTTTGGGAAAGTTCACCGTTAGACTTGCCTTCAAAGTGAGTTTTCCTCAAGTTATACCAATACTGTCGCAGAGCAGACTTGAAAACATGGGTGCAAGCTTGTCTGGTTGCATCATCTTGGCTATCCAACTTGAACCTCATTTGTTGAAAATTATGGGAGTCTCATTATTAGCAACCTAGAAAGTATGGGACAGAGCAAGACGATATTACTAGTTTCCATACATAACCATACTTACAGATAAATGGTCGGGGAAGGTGTTGAACTGGGTTTCGTCTTTGTCATTCCTGTACTGAATCCATGTTGGGAGGATACGTACATGACACCTAACGGCAAGCACTGCCTCTGATACTAACTTGGCTGACTCTGTAGCATCATGTGGCCTTTTTAAACCTCCCTCAAAACAGATCTCCATTCTTCCTCCTCTAGATTAAGTTAACCTATCGAGCAATATCCCTGATGTTTGTTTCCTCTTGCGCCTAGGTGCTAGTCCAACAACAAACATAGGAAGTGTTAGTGTACATCAAACTGTGAGACTACATATAAAGAAGCATGCAACTGTAACTTGACTCCAGCAACTACCTTCTTGCTGTTGAAGCTCACAAGGTTCATCTGATATTGCCAACTCACCTTGTGTCAAGAGTGCTTGGGAAGTAGTGTCAGGTGGCAAGGGAGCTTGGGAACGTGCTGCTAGCTCAGTTGACGCACGAGTATGTCGTGCAGCTGGTAGTACCGTGGTAGGTGTTGCAAGAACTAGGGCTGTCTCTGCTTGTTTGGTGGTAGCTATTTGTTTCTATGTGGCTTTTTTGCAGTTCGTGTAGCATGGGATGCCGTGTTTGTAGAATTTTCTGCTGGACTTTCACCTTCTATTGCACCATCAGTACCAGCAAAATCTGCAGGATTCATCCGCTTCTCATTCCCTGCCATTCTCTGTTTCTTGCTCTTTCTCTGTGCCATGTTAAGTCAAGCCGACAAGAAAAACGAATAAAATTTAGTTCTTCGGAACAAATTGATGCGTGATGCAGACGAATAAAACTTTGATGTTAGACAACCTCATGATAGGAGGATGTAATATGTATGAAAAATAGGACGGAAGAGATAACCAGAACTATGATGTGTAAACTAAGAAGAAGACATTTCACCAAATTAGAAGCAATGCAATGGAAGGTAGACACCATATGAAAGATGCTACAAATATCGCTTTGCCAAGTTAACAGTGTCTCAGCATAAATGGCGTTTAAACAAATGTGAAGCAGTACAAGAAATAAATCATATGCAAGATGCAAACAACATCACACTACCATGTTAGAGGTCTCTCGTCATTAGTGCCATTGCATATTCACAGCATTGCATATTCACAGCTTATGATGTGTAAACTAAGGAGAAAGCATTTCAACAAATTAGAAGCAATGAAAGCTAGACACCATATGAAAGATGCAAATAATATCGCTCTACCAAGTTAAAACTGTCTCGTCATAAGTGCCATTTCAACAAATTAGTAGTACAAGCTAGAAAAGAATGTGAGATGTAACCTATATCACACTCCAAAGTCAAATGTGTCTTATGATAAGTGATTGTTGCAAGTTACACAATAGTAGTAATTTGATGTAAGAACATGGTGTGACAGACAGATATTGTATGTTCTAGAAACAGGAACACATGTCTTATTCAAGTATAATGTGTAAAGTAAGCAGATGGAATTCAACAAAATTAGAAGCAATACAAGCTAGACATCACACATAACATGCAACCACATATAACAGTGCCAAGTTAGAGGGAGCACCAGTGTTGCTGCACTAGGGGAGACGTGCTCATCATAAACACAGCTTTGTTGAGTGTCTATGCATGTGTTGTCTCGGAAATCATCTTGGGGGTGTGGAGGAGTAGAAACTGTAGAGGCCCTCCGTTTGGAAGGAGCACCTTTATCCGCTGCCTTGCTAACTTCCTTCCGCTTTATTGATTTTGAATTGTCAAGTAAAACCGACAAGAAAAAGCAATAAAATCCTCTCTTCAGAACTCATTCATGCATGATACTGACAATCACTACTTTGATGTAAGGCAAACACATGATACCAGGATGGAATATGTACGAAAAACAGGACGGCATGGCATGTTCACAACTGTTTGTGTAAACTAAGCAGAAAACATTCCAGCAAATAAGAAGCAATGCAAGCTAGACACCACATGAAAGATGCAACCAATATGACTGCCAAGTTAAAAGCATCCCATCATAAATGGAATTTCAACAAATTAGAAGCAGCGCATGCTATAAATCATATGAAAGATGCAACAAATATCGCACATATACTAAAGGTGTCTTGTCATATTGATTGATGCGGGATACAAAAAAAACAATAGTTTTATGTAAGGACATGCTTAATAGTCAGATGTACTATGTACTAAATATAGGAAGGCATGTCACATTAACAGGTATAATGTCACATTTACAGGAGTATAAGCTAAGAAGACTAGCACATGCAGTTTAAGCAGATTGGAAGAATTACAATCTAGACACCATATGCAACATGCAACCACATATCACGCTGCCAAGTTAGAGCAAGCACCTGCAATGCTAGTGTAGGGGAAATGCTGTAATCAACTACAGAGCTACGTTCACTATCTTCATCTAGCATTTCTGTTTCTTGAGAATCATGTCGGGAGGCTGACGCTGCATTCTTTAAATGAGGAGTAGTCCCCATGCTTGCCTGCCTCGTCATAAGTGATTGATGAGGGATCCACAAGAACATGGTTAATACAAAGATGTACTAGTATGTACCAAAAACAGAAAGGCATGTCATATTCAAAGGTATAATGTGTAAGCTGAGCAGATGCAATTTAACCAAATTGGAAGCAATACAAGCTAGACATCCGGCTAGAGTGGTGAACATGATCATCTAGGACCTGAGAGCCTCGTGGGAGGCGGGTGCTTCACCACCATCGCGGCTTTTTAGTTGGCTTCCAGGCGATGCCTGTCTTTGCTGGGCTTGTCACTGGCTCGGCCAGTGCCCTGACTAGCTATTTGTCTTCTGGTGCTCACGGGATGGTGGTTCATGTAAAAAATATCTTTCCTTATCTTAATAAAGACCGACTTCGGCCTTTCGAATACAAGCTAGACACCAACATGCAACCACATATGACACCGCAAAGTTAAAGCAAGCACCTTGGATGGTGGTTCATTGCGAGCGAGGTCATCAACTACAGAGCTACGTTTACCATCTCCATCTGCTGACACTGCACCTTTTATAGCGTTGTAATCTTACCTACCCGTATACCAAGCTGGAGCGACTTCTCTCTTTTCTTTGCTGCTTCTCTTTCGGTAGGAGAGTTTGAAATACCCTTGCATAAAAACACAATAGTGAGAGTATGGGTGAAGTGTCTGCAGAACTAGTGCACTGTAAAAGTAGCAGATAGCAGGTGGCTTAAAAAAAATGACAGGAGACATATGATAGCTCTACAACATTGCATGGCAAACAAAATTAGATTCTACTCCGTATGATTTTCTAATATATGAGCACAGGAAATGCAGGTACTCCTCCAGCACACCACCACATGTGGTCATATCTAAGATAACAGTCGACTAAAAATAAATAGGCCAGTCGATTTTTTAATGAACCGTCCGATCTATAAGGAACGGGCAGATGGCCTTCGTCTACCTCCCACCAGTCACTGTTGACGATCTTTCAAGAACCGCCAGCGACCACCAGCCCAGACCCGTGCCTCTGCCGCCCCGCCCTCCCATCGACCTCACACCATCGCTGTGCTTGGCAGCGCCCCCAAGCCATCCCTTTAATCCCGGCCGACCTCCAGATCGGGCGCCAGTAGCTCTAGGCCGCAGACGCCCCTAAGATAAACACCAAGGCGCCGCTTCCCCGGCGTAATAGTTGTACTAGTGCCTGTTACGCTGGGGAATGCTTCCGTTAATTGGGAATCAACTGGCCAGAAATTGAAATTCAGGGGGGCGACGGACCTCTATCTAAGGTGAAATAGTATATGAGGAGAAACCTTGTGCATCGCGAGTTACTAGGAACATCTAGTATTAAGAAGAAGCGGTCAACTAGTGTCTTCTGTGGGATGAATACCATGCAAGCAGAGACGTAAGATTTGCAAGAATAAGGGAAGATGAGTACCTTCTTCGGTTGCCGGTGTGGTCACCTCCACATGTCGCACCGATGTCCCAGAGGGTGCAGGCTTGGACGAACCCATGGACAAATTTTTGACCATGTTGCCGTGGCTGTATGTCGGCAGAGGGGAAGCAGATCCGAGGCGGCGAAGGACGGCGTAGCAAGAACAGCTCTGGTGCGGTGGAGGGTGGCGAAGTTGGAGTGGCAGCGGTGAGGCGCAGGATGGCGTGGTTGAACTGGCTCGGGTACGGATGGCTCGGCCTCCGCTTCAACTAATAGCCGTGGAGGGTGTTGCGGTTGAGGTTGCGGTGGACGACGACATCGGGGTATCGGCTCCGGCGTGATGGAGGAGGGCGGCGGTTGATGGGTGGGATGGGGTGGCGGACGGAGGACGCTGGGGTCTCGTCGCTGGTGGAGAGGTAGTTTTGGCGCCCACGGAGTATGAATGGGGAATCGGACGGGTGGGGGGGAACCATGTTTCTATCTGGGACGCGCTTGTTTTTGGCTTTTTTGGACAGAAGATGGGACACACTTGTTTGAAATTTGGGGAAAGTACAAACTTTGCCCCCCTCTTAAATTTTGGAGCTACTGCGGGTCGGGGGTAGGATGGTAATCCCAGGTGTCCCAAATAGTGGGCGGGAGCGATTTCGGCCGCGCGCATGTGTGCTTAGGCGGCCATTGTGTATGAATGTTTTTCGGAGGCGGTTGCGTGGCGTCTAGATGAAGCTACAAACCTACCCCGTTTTAGACCTTTGGACGTCGGGCCGGTAGGTTTCACAGGTTGGAGTTATTATAAAAGTAATTTCCTTGTACTACCAAACATTGGTCTCACGCGGTTTCGGGCAAGTAGAGGCTCTTTTGGCGCTTCGTTCAAAATTTTGAAACACAAGCATTCACGTTTAGAGTACTCTTGAACTATGAGGATTGACCTAAATAGAAAACGTTATATTTGACCTTGTATGTTTGAAACCTCATTAAATTATCCGCTTGCTTTTGAATTTTGACACTTGAAAATCCTATAACTACGATTATTTTGGAATGGAGGAGCTAAATAATATATTTTATACATGACTACATATGCTATTATGTACAAAACCAGAGCAAAGATTGGTACCCCCATAGTTCAGGTATGGTTTACAAATGCCATGATATCAAATTCAAATAATCGAATGGACTTCATGTTGAATTTGAGTTTTTTAAAGCACCTTAGGTTGAATTCAAATGTATACTAGTTGATAGGTAGCTATTTATAAATGTCCATTGTGTAACTTTCATATGTATAATGTGCTTTACACACACAACATGAACTATACTCACGTTTATATTCGATTTCTAAAGCGATGCATTGTCTGGAGTTCAAAATACTAACTATGTGGATCAATTGTGTCGAATAATAACATAGACATGCTCAAATTCGATAGAATCTAGATGTCTGATGGATCAGTGACCGCTCCTTACGCGAATTGCAAATATCATGATCCCATCCTAATATTTGGATACAATTTATATCTTTAATCAATGTGCAGAGCAGTCTTTTACGTGTAGTTTCACTCTCCACCGGTGGTCTCTCACACATGCTCACACACTCTCTCCCGAGGTGTCTTTCTCGCACACATTCTCCAGATATAACCCTCCCTCCCTCTTGTAACCATTTACAACTATTTTCACTAACCTTTATCACAAGCACTCTTCCTCTCGCAAACATACACACGCACAATCCTCATCGACCCTTTCTATATACATGGACCTGCCTACGTGTCTCATCTACGCACATTATCTTTATGCCTGTCTCTCACACATTATCTCACACGTCTCTTCCTAATCGACGAGTATGATTCTAGCAGAGCATTATGTAGGATGCCCCTTAAAGTTAGGTTGGATGAATAGTAATATCAGAGATAGAGGGGTTACCTTAGTCCGAGAACCTAGGGTTACAAATCCTAGCCGGCTTTGTCAGTGGACACAGAGTCCTTCACAATTCTGCTATCTTTGTCTTGTACGACTAGTCATCCATGGGTCTTCCTAAATGTGTCATGGGCCGACCATGTGGCACAGGACGGAACCGAACAAAGGGCCTCACCTCGACCCATCGGACCTCACGCGGTGACACACCCTCTGCCCCCAAGTCTCATTATCTTCTCACACCCACACATACCAACACAAACACCACACACACAGAAAAATTCTCCTGGTGCCTCTATTCCCTCCCCCCTTGCATATACACACTCAAGGGAATGGAATCTCTTGTCGTGACGTCATATTCTTCTCTCTCTCTCTCTCTCTAGACCACCCTCATTTCTCATGCTATCCCCCCCGTCGGCCCCTCTATCCATGCCTCTCTCGAATATGTAATACACACACATACCTCTCTAGGCCCCGCCAAATGCATCAACTACACATTCACACATGTTACATCACGTACCGCATTGATCTAAAAAGCCCTCTCTTCACGTTTATTTCGCATACAACATTCCTTTTGAATAATGTGTGGCCAAAAAAATATTTTAGAGTTTCTACATATATACAACATTACAAAGTTATATGGAGGAGTACGAACGCTAATTTGCATTGCATTGTGCCCACAATGATATTTATTCCGCACTGTGAATTTGTATATTTTTATACTATATACAATGTTAGTCATAATAAAGATAAACGAAGAGCATCTCTCTCTCCACCGCATACCCCCCCTATACGCCCCTTTCACATATGCACACAAAACTATCTCCATGTCCTCTAAAAGTAAGCCCCCAAAAAATTCATGCGTGTTTCATCTTTCTCTCGCGATATATGCAATGACGATCATTATATTTGAAGTGAAAGCACGATACATACATTGGACTTCATAATCCACTCATTACGGTCACCGTTTACGTTTAGTGGTTATTATACAGTCACGGGCTCACTGTACAACTTTGTATTTTCTCATGACATGACTAGTTGACCAGTCGAATGCTCCACGTGGCACCTGATCTAGTGTTGCATCACATTATCTCACTAACATCGTGCCCACCTATCGACTTGTATCTACTCTACATCTACACTATTATAAAATACATAAAATAGACTCTTATAAAAAATAGAGTTAGTGATGATGGTGTGCCTGCCATCCTGCAATATAGGCCGTCCGATTTATATCTGACGGATAGGAAAGAAACTATGGCAGTTTTGCAAAAAAAGATACCCACACACCTCTCCACATTTGCAAATAAGGCCTTCCCTTGTTCATCCTTTTCTCTCACAAGATAAACAAGTCATACAAATGCATCTTGATGTTACGTGCAACGCACGGGCATCTTGCTAGTAAGAATGAAAACAAACTACAAAAAAATATTTTGACGGTGGTGCAAAGTCATGACCGCGGGCACAACGGACAAGGTAGCCTTGTATTGGTATGCCGAGCCGTCTGTTTTAACACACAGGAGCTGGTGTGGTGATTATACACACACGCACGCATGCACACAAACTCCATCCATGCAACACTCACACAAACACATGCACCCACGCACGCACGCAACACTCACACGTACACACGCAGCCACACACACATGCAACAGTCACACGCACACACGCACGCATGCATGCACACACCAGTACACCACACGACCAACACACACTCTCACACTCAAGTGCTCAACCTACACGTGCATGCACACACATCAGGCCCTGACAGACACATACACAACCAGGTGATTCCCGCGCACGGGTTGGAGCCTTGTCGCGCCTGCGTAAATTTGTGTTTATCTGACCTTTTCCCTATGCGAACTGACAGGTGGGACCCACAAGGAACATGGTCAATTTAACTAGTCAACATGGCGCCCCGCAGACTATTTGGCCGGTCAATAGAGTGCAATCCGATGCTGAACCATGAGCAAGTGACCGGATAATCACCGCAAAACATATATAGTGACCGTAATCAGCTTATTCTGAAGTTCGATGACCGTACTACACTTTTCTCTCTGTAGGCCCTCCAAAACTACATCTCTACACGTTCTCGCATGTTACATCTAACAACTATGCAATACAGCACTACTACTACACTCTAACACAATAAATCATATGTGTTTTTAGTTTTACTAAATATCATATTGTTACTTATAATTATTCAGTTTGCATACGTTAAAATTGCCTTTGAAATGTATGGCCAGTATCATCTACCGCATGGAAAAAAACGCGCCCTTTCCTGTTTAATCGGGTTTGTATCGATGGATCATGCGAAACAGCAAAACTATAGTACTATACAGTACAAGTGACAGTTCACTGGGCCGTCGTGTCGTCTACTCCTCCGTCGTAAGAGTGGAGCGCTCACTTTCATAAATCTTCTAGTCCCTTTCACCGACATGTGGTACATCAAGCTACTGGGTCCATGTGCCATACCGGAATACAGTGCAGAGCAGCTGGGGTGAAGCACCCCAGTCATGGCGCCGGCGTAGTAATGAGCAATGAGGCGTCAAATCACAAAGCTGCACCTTTCCCGCAGTTAAGTTGGAGGGACGAAGTAATAATGCTAAAAAAGAAGTTGGAGGGACGAAGCAACCATCATTTCACTCGTTGCTGAATCCGCTTCTCCCTCATCTTCTTCAACTTAACCACGTGTTGCTTTTGCCGTTGTTCTGCCTCATGTGGGACGCGGATCAGCTTGGTCGCTTCTCCCTCATCTTCTTCAACTTAACCACGTGTTGCTTCTGCCGTTGTTCTGCCTCATGTGGGACGCGGATCAGCTTGGTAAAGCACTAACACATGGGACCGCATGTTAGCAAACCGCCAGGACAACATCCTCTGAAAATAAGAAACCTCCCCCGCCATCCGCGCGGCAAAATCACCTCCTTTTTACTAATATTTGATTCTATAATTTTTTAGATCAATATAATTGAGATTTGTATAGATAGCACACAGGAGCAAAACCAAGTGGTACGGTTAAGGGCATCCACAATGTGTAGCCAGATGTGAAAATAGCTTTTGGCAACGTGGGACCATTGTGGACGGCGTTGCCAAAGCCAAAAAGATGGAACCGAAGCTCCCTGATTGATTGATTGAAGGAATAGAAAAATGCAACGTCTCTCCTCTTTCTCCCATGCTTGGACGCATGTAGGAGTAGTACAATATAGAGCACAGAGTCTACTCCCCTGTCCCTTCTATCACAAATCACAAAGCAGTGAGGCGTCAAATCACAAAGCACGGACGAAGCAACTATCATTTCACTCTTCGCTGACTCCGCTTCTCCACCGTCTTCTTAGAGAAACCATCTCACCACACTAGTACTCCTAGTAGTAGTACTAGTAAAGGACTTCCTGGATGCAAATAAGGCGGTTGTCTCGGCTTGCAGGCGGCACTTGCGAACGACTTACCGTGGTCTCCCTCAATGGTGTTCTCCGTCGAACGCACTCCACCAAACCACAAAAAAAAAGTCGTCGACGTCACCGCAATGGGCAAGGAATTCAAATATAGTTACTACCTCCATTTTTTTGTACACAAGGCCAGTATATCAAAATTACAATTTGCAAAGGGCCACTAACACTAATCGAGGCAAAATTGATGGGGTTAGCAACCAAGGACATTAATATCCCCTGCATGCATGCGAAAGTGAGAAGGTTCGTTTGCATGGCGCTGCATTAATCAACCGATGAGGAGTGAGATGGTTAGCTCTTTGGTCTTTCGAGAAAAAAATACGCATTAATTGACACATTAAACGAGGATTTGTATCAAAGGAAAACCCCGCCTTTATTTTTTAACACTAGTACTCCTAGTACGTACCTCCGTCCTGGTTTATAGGTCCTTTTATAGTTTGTGCCAAATTTTGACTAAAGATTTAACTAACAAAATGTTAATGCATGTCAAGAAAATTATCTCATTGGATTCGTATTTGAACATAGTTTTGAAAAATATAATGTTTGGTGACATGCGTGAACATTTTCTTAGTTTAATCTATGGTCAAAATTTGGCACGAAATACAATGGGGACCAATAAACCCGGACAGAGGTAGTACGTACTTATCCTGTCTGGGTCTAGGCCTTGCATTGCCAAACTTTGCCACACATTTTTGCCAAGCTTGCCTAAAGTTTTCAAAATGAGAAGGAGGTACACTTGCGCATGGCTGTCGCGGTCGCACCGCACCCTCACACGGCCGCTCCTGCACGCCGCGGTCGCACCGCACCCTCACACTTCGCTCCTGCACGCCGCAAACCCAACCAAGGGAACGCACCCTCACTGACACGTGCTGTCGCATGTGAACAAACCAAACTCAGCCATCCTATCGCTGACACATAATTTTCATTCATAGAGTATGTGTACCCAACCGAAGTATCTGTACGGCCCGTGTAGTGGTCTGTTGGGGAAGAAGAAGAGGTGAGGAAGAAGGAAAGAAGGGTTAGGAGACGTAGGATATTCATCCAACCGCCTGAAATGGTAGACTCAGGCGACTTGCATGACAAATAGTATGTTTTTACACAGCAAAAGATCCATAATAATAAAAACAACAACATAAAGAAAAACTATCACTGCTCGCGGAAAGAGACGGCCTCGTCGTCTTTGGCTGCCGGCGCGAACCAGCCGTCGCTGCCGACGTGTGTCTCCGCACCGTGGTTGTCCTCGGCCTCCAGCTACTCGTTCAAGCGGAGCGTGCGGGCGCTCTGCACGGACGAGAGCACAGCCCGGTTCAAGTCGAGGATGTCCGGTTCCGCCTGCAGGAGGGCCTCGATGGCAGCGGCATCCGCGCACTCCGCGTCAAGTCGAGCCTCTACCGCCCGGTTCAAGTCCAGGACTTCCGGTTCCGCCTGCAGGAGGGCGTCGATGAGAGCGGCATCCGCGCGCTCCATGTCGAGTCGAGCCTCTGCCGCCCGCTTCAAGTCCAGGACTTCCGGTTCCGCTCGCATGAGGACGTCGATGAGAGCGGCATCCGCGCCCTCTGCTTCAAGTCGAGCCTCTGCCGCCAGGTTCATGTCCAGGACGTCCGGTTCCGCCTGCAGGAGGGCCTCGATGGCAGCGGCATCCGCGCGCTCTGCCTCAAGTTGAGCCTCCGCCGCCTGGTTCACATCCACGACATCCGGTTCCGCCTGCAGGAGAGCCTCGATGGCAGCGGCATGCGCGCGCTCCATGTCGAGTTGAGCCTCTGCCTCCCGGTCCTCCTTTAGTATCGCCATGTTGAACCGCTGGTCCGCCTGCACCATGGGGGACTCGGACGCCGGCACGAAGTCGACGTCCATCGTCTCATACCCATCGGGGGCCTTCTGCGCCGCGACGTCTGCAATGAACATTGGATCAGCTTCCTCCTCCTCGTAGCTTGGCTCCAGAGAACTCGGGGATTGGCCCATCGCAAAGCAAGCTTGGGAACGGAGGTCTGTGGCGCCGACCACCGCCACGATTTCTGCGTGGCGCTTCGGCATCAACATCTTGTAGTAAGTGATCTTGCGGTGCACCATGGCTTTCCGGCGAACTAGGGGATGCTTGATGCGGGCTAGGGGATCGAAAGGTGGGGGAATGGGCTGGAGATTTGGTGTGGTTTTAGGGCAGTGGCTGGCGTAGGCCGAGCAGCGAAGGTTCTGGTGTGAATAGTGGTTCCGGTGATGACTGGTCAATTGGTTTTGACTGTACATCGCTCTTGTCACGTTCGCATTGCAGCCCGGCACGCTGGACCCTCCACGTCGCTCATCGAATGGAATGCGCTTCATCTTGTGTTTTCGCTCGCTTGTGGGACCGTAGTTGAGAGCAAACCGACGTCCCTCCCCCTCCCCCGCCCGCGTCATTTATTATACCACTACTCCCTCCGTTTTATGCGGAGTAAATAAAAACAGAAGGAGTATACTACGGATGAGGATCCACTGACGTGGTCGAACCCATTGAGTAACTAACATGCGGGGCCTAGCAAGCATGGGGTCCGCCAGTAAGTGACCGAAAGGGAGTGTAAGGCAGGGATACCTACGTCAGAGGATCCACTTCCACTATACTACTTTGACCAAATGTTAGAGTAATAATATATGACATGCAACTTACACAAAGCATACAGGGTCTAATGCGTTTTTCGAGGCTAACTTTGACCAAATGTTAGAGTAATAATATATGACATGCAACTTACACAAAGCATATGGTCAATTTCGTATGTGGAAGGAGTTTCCAATGATATAATTTTCACATTATACATCTCATGTACTCCCTCCGTCTAGGTGTGTAAGTCATCTTACAAAAACCAAATAATCCCAAAACACGTAGGCATGGTGCATTAACTTCTACCTCGTTTCTTGTTTCTTGACATATGAACCAATGAGAGATGAGGGTGTGCATGCTTTTAATGACCTGAGACTATCAAACATGACATGCCGTGGTTAGTTCATTGCATGCAATACTATTAATTAGCAAATAAACATTAATGTCTCTCGTTTTCCCCTCCTCCTTGGTCATGGTGCACAGCCTAAGATGACTTACTCACCTATGTGAAAGGAGTACTATTAATCTTGTCAATAGTCAAATTGGAAACCATCTCGAGTACAAATCTAGGAGTACGTACGAATCTAACAATATTGATTGGGCGTTGTTGAATGTTGATACCTTTTTTATCATAGTAGAGATACTTTGACTACACATAAAACTTATATGTAAGGTAGAAAGGATAGGAGGGAGTATATTGTACGTTCAAAAACGAAACGAACATTGAATACCATTTATATATGATTTGCGGATGCTATGATCACCGCTTCAAAATTTTGAATCCGCCTTAGGTATCACGTGCCCCCACTCGTTCCCTCTCGATTTCATCTCGGGGTCCGGAGATCTATTGAAAGAGGACTAGGGTGGGTACATACGAATGATACTCGGCGGAATGTTCAAATGAGGCATGCGGGAGGATGGACTCGACTGGAGGGCGACATGATCGATGGAGAAGAGGGTTGGAGAGGAATGAGAAATAAGCAAACGCCACATGATTACACTTGAATGGCTCAAATAAACAATAAGTTGTCTCGCTTGGCCTACATAGTGAAAGGCCTAATGCGCAATGTGGAGCACTGACGCTCGAATATGGCCGGGAAAACAGGGAAACCGACATGTGGGGCACACCCGTCGGGACGACGTAGCGCAGACTAGTCCAATGGAGGAGCTGGCCCACGACCTCCTCGCCACCGACAACCGTTCATGTGGGTCTTTGGGGCCAACAACGGGGCGCAGCTCCAGCATCGCCTCTGGACACGGCGACCGCGGTGAGCGACACGCTCCTATCGTCGATAGACACGGTCGGTTTCAGTGTGCCGAGGGTGGCGTTTGTGCTATGGCACGACCAACGGTATGTTTGTTTGTTCCAAAGGTTGCCCCATCAAAGCATTGGGTAGCCAAAATTTTGGTTGAGGTATTGGTTGCCCATGATTTGGCCGACATTGGCAAGAAAAATGAACTAGAGTTGGCTAGAGTTCATTGGCATGCCAAAGAAATGGCAACCATACAAACAAAGACCAATCTTTGGGTCATGACCAAAATTTAAGGTGCACTTTGGCCACAATCCAAACACACCCCAACACCCGGCTCGTCACGGATGCACGGGGCGCCGCGACGCGTCCGCGAAGTGGTGTAGCGCGGCCACCTGCATCCTCTGGACCTTAGACCATGCCGGGTCATCTTGCTTTTTCAATGACATGCGGGGATCACATTTGAGCAAAGGGTATCTCCAACGTTGCCACGACCGCAGCTGACTACCCTGGCACACCAAAGCCCTCGTCCCTCGCGCCGTCGCGCGATGCGTTCCTAGCCGGCGCGAGCTGCCCGTATTCATGCCGTTCATTGTATGTCGTCGTTAAGAGTCTCGGTACCAAGGAACCAACTCCGGCGACTTAATGACGCACCCGGACGCTTGGCCAAACCGGAGTGCGCTACTTAAAGCGGCAACGCCCAACTAACCTCCACACCATAGCGCATCGTCCTCCTACCTGACACCACATCCGCCATGACCGCAAGTGCGAACACTCTGCGGGACAGCTTGTCTTCGGGGATGAAGCTCGAGGTCGCCGCCCTCGCTCAAGTCGCCTCTCACGATGCAATAGCGGCATAGCCGGACACGGACACGATCGCACAAGCGGTGGCCACGCTGGCGGCCGATGACGGGAGCACCGTCAACCACGCGTCCTACTTGCCGCCGTCCAACGTCCGGCACCGCCGAGGTCGGGGACTCCTCCGAGGATGAGTAGGGCATGGGAGGCAGCAGGGCATGGTGTGCCAACTGGCCGGTCCGTATCCCGTGTTCTACTCTTCCTCGCCGGAGACCACACCTTCACTTCATGGGTCTTGAACCCCGCCCCCGTACATAGAGATTGCAGATGGAGGACATCGGTCGCCGTCGTAGAATAGGTTTAGGGTCGGGTTTCTTTTATTTTTCTGTCTTATAAAAGTTCGAAATGTAATGAAAATCTGCCGTGTTTGCATTAATCTCGGCCGGTGTATATGAACTTTCACAATAATATACATATTGTAGGAGTACTAGTGCATGGAAGATCAAGATCTTGTGGGAGAAAAGGATGAACGAGGGAAAGCCTTATCTGCAAATGTGGAGAGGAGTGCGGGTAAATTGTCATAGTTTCCTTCCTATCCGTTAGATATAGATCGGACAACCTATATTGCAGGATGACAGGCACACCATCATCACCAACTCTGCTTTTTATTGAACCGAGACAAACCTAAAAAACCCAACTAAGCCAACTTCCCAGCATATCGCGCGGGAAAAGACCCGGAATTTTCGTAGGTCTGGTTTCCTTTGGAAAAATAACATGTAATTCGTTCGGTTCAAAGGAACGTCCTCGCTCATTCTACAGGAAAGTACACCTAGCCTGTACCTTTTACGGGAACTCAAAAATCTACTCCAACCCAATGTTTGGGCAGAAGCCCAATGCAAGGTGTGAGTTGTCCGCACTAAAAAAATCATTGCCTGTGAGTTGTCAAGCTAGCGGCCAAGCAAGCTGCATGTACAGGTAAATAAAAAACTATTTTCATACAATGGGAGGCAGATGCATGCACTAGCTTCTATCTCCTGGTTCCTTTGGTTTTACTAGTTCATGCTGAACGCAACAAAATTTTGCATCCCTCTGTTTCACGCTCCAAGGTTTCTCCTAGTCAGGCAAAGTACATTCCTGTAAAATTTTCAATCCCTTTGTTTTCTACTCCTCCACTACGGATGGACCCTTAGTCGGGATTACCGGATTACTAGTAGTAGTATCGATGGATCGCGTGAAGCAACATTTTTTTAGGGGGCGAAGCACCTAGTTTAAAAGGAAAAAAGGTGGTACACTCACAACACTCCTGTCGCGGTCGCATTGCACCCCACACACATTCGGTCCTGCACACGGCTCACGCAAACAGAACGCGCTTAGGCTTGCCTCTTCACTGACACATGGGACTGCACTTGG